>NW_028225184.1:4012662-4204280 GCF_052327205.1 Somniosus microcephalus
TAAGCTGCTGGGTGACCACCTCCCGAAACGTGCTATCCACGTAACTCTCTTCCTCATGGATGCACCAAACTGAATCCAACCGCCGCTTAAGCTCGAGTTTCTGCAGCCGTCGACAGTTCCTGCACATGTGGTCGTCCAGGCTACGTGAAGTGTCCAGGACTCCCCACATGGCACAGGATGTGCTCTCCACGGGACCGAGCTGCTCTTCCATGCCTCTATTTATAAAAACCAATTAACTAAATATTTAGCTTAACCCACTTCCCTTAGTGAAAGACTAAAAGGCTACAAACAATAAAAAGTGATGCTCAAAAAAAGAAATAAACTTCTGAATAAATGCACTCACCAGCTACTCACCAATCAGCTCCTTCCCTAGTTGCAAACGTCACTTCTTTCATTCTAATGTCCCTCTTTTGAATGTTGCCTCTCAGGTCCCACTGCCACTCCCACACAGGTCCGCCTCCCCCGGTGTCGTGTCCCCTCTCAAATTGTTCAAAGAGTGTGTATAAATCTGAGATGTAATGGATAATGAGAGAACGAATGTGTAGAGAAATGGGAGGGGCGAGCAAAACGTGAAGTAAGTGGAAAGGGGGCCTGAGAGAGAGAGAGAGAGAGATAGAGACAAATAGAAGATGTATCTATAACCCCTCCCTCACCTATCCGTGTCAATGATGGCGCACTGAGCTACCTATCTATCTAGCGTGAGAAACATCTCCCAGCTTGGTTCTGGATCGAATGCAAGCAGGTTGTCGGTTTAGCTGAGAATTGGCGAGGATCTTCTTGACAAAGAGAGTGCTGAGAATGTGAAATCCCTGCCCGGTGGAGTGAGTGAATGAGCTGGCATTGCTGCCTCTAAGTACAGGCAAGATGCACACCCGAGGGAGATGTAGGGGCAGGGCGGGAAGAGATGATTAAAATGTGGACCAATAACAGCGACAGAGAGCACTGGGTAGAATGGACTGTTTCTGTGCTACATGTTCTGTGTAATTCTCTGTAATCAGACTCCGACTGATCGGTTCTCAATTAAATCCGGTGTAAATCAGTAAATATCTGTTCGCAGTATCATAGAATGTTACAGCACAGAAAGAGGACCCACATTGCCTGTGTCAGCTCCTGAACAGATATATCCAATAAATCCCTCTCCCCACATCCCTGCCCTTTACTCTTAGACCTGCAAATCTTTCTTTTTCAATATGTATCCAATTCCTTTTAAAATTAGTATAGAATCTGCTTCCACCGCCATTTCAGGCAGTGCAGTCCAGATCACAACAATTCGCTGCGTATAAACACACTCCTCTTCTCACATTGTCTGTTGAATATGTTGTGCCAATTCCTATTGTCTGAAATGAATGTGATATGTTGCAACGCACATTTCAAAGATTACTAGCAATCCAGCTAATTTCCCCTGAGCAACATCCCAAACAGCGTGGGTCAGTCTCTGAGTTTAGATTTTCTGAACTATAGGTAATAACAGGATAGTACCATAATATTATCTTCGCAGTGATATAAAGCAGCAAAATCATTGATGCAATATTTTGAAGTACGAAATATTTAGTTTGTGGTGTATTATTTCTTATCTGTGTCGATTTAATGTGATTCGGTCCACAACACAAAAGGGGCGCATCCTAGTTTGCTGAGGGGAGCAAGGTTGGAGATTGCAGAAGCGGTGACCACATTCTTTCATTGCTCCTTGGAGATGGGAGTGGTGCTCGTGAACTGGAGCATTGCAAATGTTACACCGCTAGGGGAGAGGGATAAAACTGGTAACTACGGAACAATCAGTGTTGCATCAGTAGTAGGAGAACTACTGGAGACCATTATCAAACATCAATTAAATCTCAACTGGAGAAGCATGGGTTCATAAGTGACAGCCAACATGGATTGCTTAAAGAGAAATCGTGTCTGACTAACCCGATTAAGTTATTTGATGAGGTAACAGGGAGTATTTTTGAAAATCGTGCAGTAGATGTTGTATGTATCGACGTTGATGAAATGAATGTGATAAAGTTCCACATGAAAGCCTTAATCGGTCATTAGAAGCACATGAGACTAACGGGACGTTAGTAACTTGTATACGCAATTGACTCAGGGATAGGAGCCGGAGAGTAGTGTGAACGTTTTTTTCTGACTGCAGAATAATAGCCAGTGCGGTACTAGGGGTCGGTATGATTACCATTGTTTCTGCTTTTCGTTATAAATGATATGGACTGGGTTGTAAAGAGTAAAATTTCGACATTTGCTGATGACAAAAAACTAGGCAACTTAATAAATAGTGAGGAGAATAATAACGGTATTCTGGAGCACATAGCCAGACTGGTGAAATTGGCAGACACATAGCAGATACAATTTAATGTGGATCAGTGTGAAGCGATCCACCTTGTGAGGAACAACGGGCATAGACCTTATAATAGAAAAAGTCCTATTTAGAGGGGGTGCAAGAGCAGAGTAATCTAGAAGGGCATATTCAGAACTCTTTGAGGTTTGCAGGGCAAGTGGATAAGCCGGTTAAACAAGCGTTTGGGATAACAGGTATTGTAAATAGGGGCATTGATTACAAAAAAGCTAAACATTTATTTATCACTGTTTAGGCCTCAGCTTGAGTATTGTCTACAATTGTCTGCCGCACACTTCAGGCAGGATGCCTAGGCCTTGCAGTGGGTATAAATGAGGATTACAAGGATGACACCATAGATGGGGGACGTTAGATATGTGGAGGGTTAGGAGACTTTGGGATTGTTCGCCTTTGAACAGGAAAAGGCGGCATTGTAAGCACTGAAGATGAAAGCATAAAATTACAAAGCTATAATTATAGCATTAATGTATTGACAAAACTAAAACATGGAGTTCAATTCAGGCAAGTGTGCCCTCGTCCACTTTGGGCCTTAAATGTATACATCAGAAAAATGTCTGAATTGTGAAATGCTAAAAACATTGCAAGGTTAAAAGAGACTTACGTGTCCATATACATAGGCCACTAAAATGTCTGATACAGTTTCAAAAATTAATTTAAAATGCTAACCGAATGCTGGAATTTAGTTCAAGTTGACTAGAATACAAGGGGTTGGAGGTCATGCTACAGCTATACAAAGCCCTGGTTACACCTCACCCGGAGTACTGTGCTCAGTTCTGAGCACAAAAACTTAGGGAGCATATATTGGCACTGGACGGAGTGCAGCGTAGATTTATTAGAATGATGTCTGAACTCTAAGGGTTAAATCACCAGGAGAAATTACATAAAGTAGAGTTGAATTCCCAGGAACTTAAATTATTAGCGGGTGATTTGATCCAAGTTTTCAAAATATTAAGGAGAACCGTTCGAGTAGATATAGAGGAAATATTTCCACAGATTATGGAGTCTAGGACTGGGGTACATAGCCTAAAAATAGAGTAAGGGCTTTCAGGTGTGAAGTTAAGAAATAGTTCTACACACAAAGGTTGGTAGAAGTGTGGAGCTCTCATACAAAAACCGCAGTTGATGCTAGATCACTAGTTATTCTTAAATCCGGAATTTATAGTTTTCTGTTAACCAAAGGTATTAAGGAATATGGGGCAAAGGCAGATATATGGAGTTATGTCACAGAGCAGCAATGATCTCATTGAACAGCAGAATAAGCTCGAGGCGCTAACTGGCCTCCTGCTGTTCCTATGGTCATAGAGTGAGAAAGTTAAGAGGTGACCAAATAGAGATATTCAAAATTATGAAGGGTTCTGATAGAGCAAGTTGTGACCCTCTGTCAAGTTGGTCAGTAAACAAAGGTCACAGATTTAAGTTGTTTTGCAAAGGAGCTGGAGGGGAAAGGTGGAGAAATATTTTCAGACAGAGTATCTTTAACATATGTAACACACAAACGGAGAGGATGGTGGAAGAAGATTACACCCGAACTTTCACAGTGCTGTGAAAGATGAAATTAAAGAGGAACAATTTGCATGCTTGAGGGAGAAAGATGAGGATTGGGACTAAATTTGATAGCTGTCTCAAAGAGCCGGCACAGGGACGACCGGGTGAATGGTCCCTTCTCTGCTGTAAGATATTCTGTTTCTATGATTCTATGATCCAGCGAAATATAAAAGGACTAATATAGATGATCTGCCTTTTCTCGCCGACAGATGGCGCTAACGCACATTTTAGGCATCTAAAGCTGCAACGAAATATTGCGAATACACGTCAAAACGATTGGAAAGGCATTCCAGTATTCTCACCCTTTGTTACATGCGATCATCAGTGCAGTAAAGAAAAGAAAAGTGCTTTCTCTAGTCTCACTTTCTCGTCTCTGAGTCAGATGATTGTGGGTTCGAGCCCCTTTCATAACATTGACTTCATAATCTAGGCCGGCACGCTCAGAGCAATGCTGAGGGAGTTCAGCTCTGTGGGAAATAATGTCCCTTGGACGAGACGTTAAACCGAGGTTCTTTCTGCCCTCTCCGAAAAATGTAAAGATCCCTTGACGCTTTCGGAAGATCAGGGAAGAGTCTAGGATGAGATTTAGTGATTAGGGCCATAGCGCTGCCACAATGGCTTTGGTGGGAAAGGTGGTGGAATGTGTCATATGTCGGGAGCCTTCAGCGCGGGTCAAGATGTTGCTATTGTGAGCCAAGTCTCAGTCACTAACAAGGAGCGTGCCATCCACGTTAGAACATAAGAAATTGGAGCAGGAGTAAGCCATTCGGCCCTTCGAGCCAGCTCCGCCATTCAGTGGCTGATCTTCTGCCTCAACTCGACTCACCGGATCTATCACCATATCAGTTGATACAATTACCAGTCAGAAAACTATCGACTTCTGATTTGAATATACCCAATGACTGAGCCTCCACAGCCCTATGTGGTCGGTAATTCCAAAGATTCATCACCCTCTGTGTGAATAAATTTATTTCATCTCAGTTCTGAATGGCCTACCCTTTTCCAGAGGCTGTGGCCCCTGGTTCTAGACACCCCAGCCAAAGGAAACATTCTCCCAGCATCCACCATATCAAGCCCTGTAATAATGTTGTATGCTTCAATGAGATCCCCTCTCATTCTTTTGAATTCAAGAGAATACAGGCCTCGTTTACTCAATCTCATACGGCAGTCCCGCCATCCCAGGAATCAATCCCGTGAACCTTCATTGCACTTCCTCTATGGCAAGTATATCCTTCCTTAGGTAAGGAGATCAAAATTGTACCCAGTACTCCAGGTGTGTTCTCACCAAGGCCCTATATAATTGGAGTAAGACTCCTTTACTCCTGTACTCACATCATCTTGTAATGAAGGCCAGAGTACCATTTGCTTGCTGCACCTGCACATTCACTTTCAGCGACTCAGGCACAAGGGGACCCGGGTCACTTTGAGCACCTGCATTCCCCAACCATTCACCATTTAGGAAATACTCTGCCTTTCTGTTTTTTCTACGAAAGTGGATAACTTCAATTTATCCACATTATATTCCATCTGCCCTCCTCTCGCCCACAAATTGACCCTATCGAGATCCCCTTGAAGCTTCTTCACATCCTCTTTGCAGCTGACACTGACACCTAGCTTTGTATCACCAGCAAATCTGGAAATGTTACATTTAGTCCCCTCATCTAAATCATTGATATAGATTGTGAATAGCTGGTTCCCAAGCACCGATCCTTGCGGTACCCCACTAGTCACAGCCTGCCATCCAGAAAAAAGACCGTTTATCCCTACTCATTGGTTTCTGTCTGTTAACCAATTCTCAATCTATAGAAACATAGAAACATTGAAGATAGGGGCAGGAATAGGCCATTCGGCCCCTCGAGCCTGCTCCGCCATTCAATGCGATCATGGATGATCATCCAATTTCAGTAACCGGTCCTTGCTTTCTCCCCATTCCCCTTGATGCCGTTAGCCTTAAGAAATATATCCAACTCCTTCTTGAATATATTTAATGAACTGGCATCCACTGCCTTCTGTGGCAGAGAGTTCCACAGGTTCACCACTCTCTGGCAGAAGAAATTCCTCCTCATTTCTGTCCTAAATGGCCTACCCTTTATCCTTATACTGTGTCCCCTGGTTCTGGACTCCCCGACCATCGGGAACATCCTTCCTGCATCTGGTCTGTCCAGTCCTGTCAGAATTTTATGAGTTTCAATGAGATCACCTCTCATTCTTCTAAACTCCATGGAGTACAAGTCCACTCGACCCAATCTCTCCTCATACATCATTCCTGCCATCCCAAGTATCAGCTGAACTTCTTCCATGGCAAGAATATCCTTCCTCAGATAAGGCGACCAAAACAGCACACAATACTCAAGATGTGGTCTCACCAAGGCCCTGTACAGCTGCAGCAAGACATCCTTATTCCTGTACTCAAACCCTCTCGCTACGAAGGTCAATATATCATTTGTCTTCTTAACTGCCTGCTGCACCTGCATGCTTACCTTCAGCGACTGGTGCACAAGGACACCCAGGTGTCGTTGCACTTCCCCTTCTCCCAATCTACTGCCATTTGGATAATAATCTGCCTTCCTGTTTTTGCCACCAAATTGTAGAACCTCACATTTATCCAAGCTATATTGCATCTGCCACGTTTCTGCCCAATCACCCAACATGTCCAAATCATCGTGGAATTTCTCAGCATTCTCCTCACAGCACACACGCCGACCTAGATTTGTGTCTTCTGCAAATTTGGAGATATTACATCTGGTTCCCTTGTCTAGATCATTAATATATATTGTGAATAGCTGGGGTCCAAGGACCGATCCCTGCGGTAGCCCACTAGTCACTGCCTGACACTCGGAAAATGACCCGCTAATTCCAAATCTTTGCTTTCTGTCTGCCAACCAGTTCTCTATCCAAGTCAATACCTTGCCCCCAATTCCATGTGCCTTAACATTACACGCTAATCTCTTATGCGGGACCTTATCGAAAGCCTTCTGAAAGTCCAAATACACCACATCCACTGGTACTCGCTTATCTATTTTACCAGTTACATCTTCAAAAAATTCCAGTAGATTAGTCAAGCACGATTTACATTTTGTGAATCCATGTTGACTTTGTCCGATCCTGTCACTGTTTTCCAAGTGCTCTGCTATTACATCTTTTATAATGGACTCTAACATTTTCCCCACTACCGATGTCAGGCTTTCCGGTCTATAATTCCCCGTTTTCTCTCTACCACCTTTACTGAATAGTGCGGTAACATTAGCTACCCTCCAGTCCATGGGTACTGTTCCAGATTCCATCGAATGTTGGAAGATGATCAGCAATGCATCTACTATTTCTAGGGCCACTTTCTTAAGTACCCGAGGATGTAGATTTTCAGTCCCTGGGGATTTATCGGCCTTCAATCCATTCAATTTTCCTAACACCATTTCCCTACAAATACTGATTTCATCAGACCCTATGTTCCCCGGCATCTCTGGGAGGTTATTTGTGTCCTCCTTTGTGAAGACAGAACCAAAATATGTATTTAGTTGCTCCACCATTTCTTTGTTCCCCATTATAAATTCTCCTGATTCTGACTGCAAGGGACCTACGCTTGACTTCACCAACCTTTTTCTCTTCATATATCTATAAAAGCTTTTACAGTCTGTTTATATGTTCCCTGAAAGCTTTCTCTCATATTCTATTGCCCCTTCTTAATTAATCCCTTTGTCCTTCTTTGATGAATCCTATATTGCTCCCAATCCTCAGGATTATTGCTTTTTCAGGCCAATGTATATGTCCTCTCCTTGGATCTTATGCTATCCCTAATTTCCTTTGTTAGACACAGTTGAGTCACCTTTTTTGTTTTATTTTTGTGCCAAACTGGGATGAACATTTTCTGTAGTTCATCCATGCGTTCTTTGAATGTTTGCCATTGCCTATCCACCGTCAACCCTTTGAATGACATTCCCAATCCAACTCGCGCCTCAGAACATTGTAGTTTCCTTTATTTAAATTTAGGACCCTAGTGTCTGAGTCAGCTATTTCATTCTCCATCTTAATGAAGAATTCAATCATATTATGAAGGCTCCGACCCAAAGGGCCTCGTACAACAAGATTGCTAATTAATCCTTTCTCGTTATATAATACCCAGTCTAAGATTGCCTGACCTCAGGCTGGTTCCTCGACATATTGGTCCAGGAAACCAACCCGTAAACACTCCAGGAATTCCTCCTCCACATTATTGTTACTAATTTGGTTTGCCCCATCTATATGTAGATTAAAGTCACCCATGATGACTGCTGTGCCCTTATTGCACGCTTCTTTAATTTCCCTTTTAATGCCATCCCCAACCTCTGCCTTACTGTTTGGAGGTCTATTTACCATTCCACTAACGTTTTCTACCACTTGGTATTTCTCAATTCTACCCATACAGATTCCACAACATCAGAGCTAATATCCTTCCTTACAGTTGTGTTAATCCCTTCTTTAACCAGTAATGATACCCCACCTCCCTTTCCTTTTTGCCTATCATTCCTGAATATCGAATACCCCTGGATGTTGAGTTCCCAGCCTTGGCCACCCTGGAGCCATGTTTCCGTAATCCCAATCAAATCATATCCCTTTACCTCTATTTGTGCAGCCAATTCATCCACCTTATTCCGAATGTTCCTCGCATTAAGACACAAAGCCTTCAGGCTTGTTTTTTTAATGCTCTTAACCCAATTGGAATTATTATTGACTGTGGCCATGTTTGATGTAAACCGTTGATTTCTCTGACTGCCACTTTTGTTTTTCTCCTTCCTTTCTTTTGCTTTTATCCTTGTTTGCCTTTCCTCTGTCTCCCTGCTCAGGTTCCCAACCCCCTTCCATTTTAGTTTAAACCCGCCCCCACAGCACTAGCAAACACTCCCCCTAGGACATCGGTTCCAGCCCTGCCCAGGTGCAGACCGTCCGGTTTGAATTGGTCCCACCTCCCCCAGAACCAGTTCCAATGTCCCAGGAACTTGAATCCCTACCCCTTGCACCATTCCTCTAGCCACGTATTCATCTGAAGTATCCTTCTACTTCTACTCTGACTAGCACGTGGCACTGGTAGCAATCCTGAGATTACTACCTTTGAGGTCCTGTTTTTTAATTTACCTCCTAACTCCCTATATTCCGCTTTTAGGACCTCATCCCGCTTTTTACCTATATCGTTGGTGCCTATATGCACCACGACAACTGGCTGTTCACCCTCCCCTTCCAAGATGTTCTGCAGCCGCTCGGAGACATCCTTGACCCTTGCACCAGGGAGGCAACACACCATCCTGGAGTCTCGTTTGCGGCCGCAGAAACGCCTATCTATTCCCCTTACAATTGAATCCCCTATTACTATAGGTCTACCACAATTTTTCCTTCCATTCTGTGCAGCAGAGCAACCCCTGGTGCCAGGAAGTTGGCTGCTGCTGCCTTCCTCTGATAAGCCATCCCCCCAACAGTACTCAAAGTGGTGTATCTGTTGGAGAGGGGGATGGCCACAGGGGATCCCTGCACTACCTGCCTGCGCCTAGTACTCTGCCTGATGGTCACCCGTTCCCTTTCTTCCTGTCCAACCTCTACCTGTGGAGTGTCCAACTCCCTAAACGTGCTATTCACGATGTCACGAGCATCATGAACGCTCCAGTATGCATCCAATTGCAGCTCCAGCGCCGCAATGCGGTCTGTCAGTAGCTGCAGCTGGGTGCACTTCCTGCACATGTAGTTGTCAGGGACACAGGAAGTGTCCCTGAGTTCCCACATATCGCAGGAGGAGCAGATCACGGGGCCCGGCTTTCCTGCCATGACTTACCCTTTAATAAATTGAGTTTAAATTAAATCAATCAATCCCACTAATTACACTACAGTTAAATAGTTTACCAACAGTCCCCGCTACACCAGAGAGACCTTAGAAACTATAAAACAGAGTTAAAGTTTAAAAAAGAGAGAAATACTCACCAACCAATCACTTACCTGCTTCCTGCTGACGTCACACTTGGATTACTTTTTACCTCTCTCCCGGAACCTGGATTGGTCGGGCCTCTGGTGATCCCTCGCAGGTCCGCTGCCTCTCCCGTCTCGGGGCTCTGGGCCTCGCTGCCTCGGGCTGCTGTTTAAGTACCTCCGCCGCCCCTGGTGATCCCTCGCAGGTCCGCTGCCTCTCCTGTCTCGGGGCTCTGGGCCTCGCTGCCTCGGGCTGCTGTTTAAGTACCTCCGCCGCCCCTGGTGATCCCTCGCAGGTCCACTGCCTCTCCTGTCTCGGGGCTCTGGGGCTCGCTGCCTCGGGCTGCTGTTTAAGTACCTCCGCCGCCTCTGGTGATCCCTCGCTGGTCCACTGCCTCTCCGGTCTCGGGGCTCTGGGGCTCGCTGCCTCGGGCTGCTGTTTAAGTACCTCCGCCACCTCTGGTGATCCCTCACAGGTCCGCTGCCTCTCCGGTCTCGGGGCTCTGGGGCTCGCTGCCTCGGGCTGCTGTTTAAGTACCTCCGCCGCCTCTGGTGATCCCTCACAGGTCCGCTGCCTCTCCGGTCTCGGGGCTCTGGGGCTCGCTGCCTCGGGCTGCTGTTTAAGTACCTCCGCCACCTCTGGTGATCCCTCACAGGTTCGCTGCCTCTCCGGTCTCGGGGCTCTCACCGGAGCCCTATATAATTGCAGTGAGACGTATTTACTCTCATGCTCAAATCATATTGTAATGAAGGCCAACATACAATTTGCTTTCCTAATTACTCGCTGTACCTGCATTTTAACTTTCAGTGTTTCGTGTACAAGGACATCCAGGTCCCTCTGAACACCAACATTTCCCAATCTCTCACCATTTAAGAAACATTCTGCTTTTCTATTTTTCGTACCAAAGTGGATAACTTCACATTTATCCACATAGATTAATTTTGTCATGTTCTTGACCAGTCACTTAGCCTGTCTATATCCCCTTGAAGTCTCCTTGCATCCTCCTCACAACTAACATTCCCACCCTGCTTTGTATCATCGATGTAGATTGTGAATTGCTGAGGCCCAAGCACTGGTCCTTGCGGTACCCCATTAGTTACAACCTGAGAATGATCTGTTTACTCCTGCTTTCTGCTTTCTGTCCGTTAACCAATCCTCAATCCATGCTAGTATATTACGCCAAAACCCATGAGACCTAATTTTGTTTAATAATCTCTTGTGTGGCACCTTATCGAATGCCTTCTGAAAATCCAAATACACTACATCCATTGGTTCCCATTGGTTCCCCTTATCTATTAACAACCTCAAAAAACTCTTAACAACTTTGTCAAACGTGATTTCCCTTTCATAAATCCGTGTTTACTCTGCCCAATCCTATTATTATTTTCTAAGTGCCCTGTTACCACGTCCTCAATAATATATTCCAGCATTTTCCCTACTATTGATGCCAGGCTAACTGGTCTTTTGTTCCCTGTTTACACTCTCCCTCCTTTCTTAACAACCTATGCATCCACTATCTCTATAGCCAGTTCCTTTCAAAATGCTAGGATGTAGGCCAACAGTTCCAGGGGATTTAACGGCTTTCAGTCACATTAATTTCTCCAGTACTACTTTTTTACTAATATTAATATCTTTCAGTTCCTCATTCTCGCTGGACCCTTGGTTGGCCACCATTTCTGGGAAGTTTTTTACGTCTTCTTCTGTGAAGACAGACACAAAGTACTTTTTTAATTTCTCTGTCATTTCCTTATTCCCCATTATAATTTTTCCTGTCTCAGCCTGTAAGAGACCCACATTAACTTTCACTAATATTTTCCTTTTTACATAGCTATAGAAGTTTTTACAATCTGTGTGTATGTCTCTCGTTGGATTCCTCTCATATTCTAATTTCAATTTCTGTATCAATTTCTTGGCCCTCCTTTCCTGAATTCTAAAATCGGTCCAATAGTTAGGCTTACAACTCTTTTTGGCAGCATTCTAAGCCTTTCCCTTTGATCTAATGCTGCCTTTAACTTCTCTTGTTAGCCAAGGCTTTCCTGTTTTTCTTGCCTTACAGGTATGTATATTTATTGCAAATTATGTATTAATTATTTTAATGTTAATCATTGATCTTCCTCTTTCATACCTTTTAATGCAATTTCACAATCTACCTTAGCCAACTCGCCTCTCATATTTATGTAGTTTGCTTTGTTGAGATTTAAGACCCTAGTTTCGGATTTAACCAAGTCACTTTCAAACTAAATATAAAATTCTATCTTAACGTGGTCACTCTTCCCTAAAGGCCCCTTTACAACAAGGTTATTAATTAACCTTTTCTCGTTGCACAATACTAGATGTAAAATAGCCTGATCCCTAGTTAATTCCTCAACATACTGATCTAGGAAACTATCTTGCATGCATTCCATTAATTCGTCCACCACACAAACACTGCAAATTTGCCTTGCCCAGTCTTTTAGATTACTACATTACCCTTGTTGCATGCGCCTCTAATTTCCTGATGTATATTTTGCCCTACATTACAACTACTGTTCGGGTGCGTATAAACAACTCCCACAAATATTTTGCCTCTTGCTGTTTCTTGGCTGCACCGGAACTGATTCTACTTCTTGATTTTCGGAGCTAAGATCCTTTCTCCCTCCTGTCTTTATCCCACTTTTATTATCAGGGCTAGCCCTCCTCCTTTCCCATTTCTCCTATCCCTTCTGAAAGTTATGTATCTTGGAATATTTAGTTACTAACTTTGGCCACTTTGCAATTATGTCTCAGTAATGGCTAATATATCAAACCTGTAAATTTCTATATTGCGCTATTAATTCATCTATTTTGTTGAGAATGCTTCCTGCTTTCAGATACAGTGCCATTAGCTTTCACTTATTTCTCTTTTTGCCTGATGTCACCTTTGTCACTGTTGCCTTATTACCTTTGTTACTCTCTCTGTCCCTTAATGATCCACTCTGCTGATTTTTACCCAAAACTCTACTCTGCTCTAGAGCCTTTACATTTCTATTGCTGCTTTTAAATTTACTCTTTCCGCCACCGTCATTATTTTGAAGCCCTGTCTACTGCCCTAGTTATTAGGTTCACCAGGGCACTGGTCCCAGCCCGGTTTAAGTGGAGCCCGTCCCAAGGAAACAGCTCCCTCTTTCCCCAGTACTGGTGCCAGTGCTCCATGAACCGAAACACCTTCCTCCCACACCACACTGTGAGCCACGCATTTAAACCTCTAATCTGTTTGTCCCTATGCCAATGGGCGTATGGCTCAGGTAACAATCCAGGGATTATTACCATTCTTGTTCTGCTTTTTAATTTGGCTCCCAGCTCCTCAAACTCCCTCAAAAGAACCTCATTCCTAGTTCTGCCTATGTCCTTGGTTCCAACGTGGACCACGACAACAGGATCCTCCCCCTCCCACCTCAAGTTCTTCTCCAGCCGTGAGGAGCTGTATTTAACCCTGGCACCGGGCAGGCAACACAACCTTTGGAAATCTCATTCATTGCTGTAGTGAAAAGTTTCTATCCCACTGACTATACTGTCCAATTCCACAACTACATTCAATGACATTCCCCCCACTTAAACATCCTCCTGCACCACGGTGCCATGGTCAGCCTGCTCATCCATCCTACAGGCTTTTCCCTCATCCACACAGGCTGCAAGAACCTGTTGGACATTGGCAAAAGTTGAGGCTCCTCCAGCACTGAGCCTGGGGTCTCCTTACCAGCCTGAAATGTAGTCACACACTCCTTTCCATGTGCACTAACCAGACCTGTGCCACTACGTAACATAAGAGGTGTGACTGCTTTCCAGGTTCAAAGTACCCAGGTGTAATGAAATCTGTCTACAGGCCTGACCATGCACACCTTATCAAAGCCACACGGCCATTCGAGCGCCTAATTCTGGACTTCAAGGGACCCCTTCCCTCTGCCGACCGTAACGTATACTTCCTCAATATCATCGATGAATATTCCCGCTTCCCCTTCGCTATTCCTGTCCAGACATGACCAGTGCTACGGTCATCAAGTGTCTCGGTAATCTATTCTGCATGTTTGGCATGCCGAACTACATACACAGCGATAGGGGGACGTCATTTATGAGTGACGAACTGCGCCAGTTCTTGCTCTCAAAGGGGATAGCCACTAGCAGAACCACTAGCTACAACCCCCGGGGTAATGGGCAAGTGGAAAGGGAGAATGCTACTGTTTGGAAGGCTGTCACATTAGCCTTAAAGTCAAAAGGCCTTCCGACCTCCCGTTGGCAGGAAGTCCTCCCAGACGTGCTCCACTCCATAAGGTCTCTGTTATGTACAGCCACTAACGCTACCCCTCACGAAAAGATGTTCGTTTTCCCCCGGAAATCGACCTCGGGCATGTCTCTACCCACGTGGCTGACGTCTCCGGGGACAGTACTATTGCGGAAGCACGTGAGAGGCCATAAAACGGATCCCCTTGTGGAAAAGGTACAGCTCCTCCATGCAAACCCTCAGTACGCCTATATCGAATACTCTGACGGGCGAGAGGGCACTGTTTCCATAAAGGACCTCGCTCCCTCGGGGAGCAGAGAGAACGATGAGAGACTACCCGAGGAAGACCTACGCCAAAAAGAGACAGGACGCCCAGAGGTATCAATACCCAACTTTAACCTGGAGGACACTGCAGATAACCTGGAAGACACTGCAGAGGCCCGGACAGCGGAGGAACCAGAATCCACTCCCGTAGAGGCACCCCAACTGGCTTTGCGCCGATCACTGAGAACTGCAAAACCTCCTGACAGACTCACTTATACCAACTTTTAAGAAACATCACCCCGATGGACTAAATCTAAAGAAGGGGTGAATGTAATGAAATCTGTTTGTATTGCCTGTATTCGTTCTTGCCTGTATTCGTTTTGCACTCATGAATATTACCCTCCCCCACACAGTGTATAGTTTCACTTCCTCTTTCCTGACTAACCTGGAAGGTTCCAGGTCTTGGCTCTTGGCTCCGCCCCTGACTTCTCTTACATAAAGATCCCAGGATCTGTATGACTCATTCCTGCGAGCCAGTCAGTGTGTTGAGATGTTAGAGTCATAGAGTCATAGAGTTTTACAGCACAGAAAGAGGCCCTTCGGCCCATCGTGTCCGCACCGCCCATCCACCCCTGTCCTGTCTAATCCCATTTTCCAGCATTTGGTCCATAGCCTTGTATGCAATGGCATTTCAAGTGCTCATCCAAATGCTTCTTGAATGTTGTGAGGGTTCCTGCCTCTACCACCCTTTCAGGCAGTGAGTTCCAGATTCCAACCACCCTCTGGGTGAAAAAGTTCCTCCTCAAATCCCCTCTAAATCTCCTGCCCCTTACCCTGAATCTATGCCCCCTTGTTATTGACCCCCCTACTAAGGGGAAAAGTTCCTCTTTATCTACCCTATCTATGCCCCTCATCATTTTGTGCACCTCAATCAGGTCCCCCCTCAGCCTTCTTTGCTCCAAGGAAAACAACCCCAGCCTGTTTAGTCTTTCTTCATAGCTGAGGCGCTCCATCCCAGGTAACATCCTGGTTAATCTTCTCTGCACCCTCTCCAAAGCAATCACATCCTTCCTATAGTGAGGCGACCAGAACTGCACACAGTACTCCAGCTGTGGCCTCACCAGCGTTTTGTACAGCTCCATCATAACCTCCCTGCTCTTATATTCTATGCCTCGGCAAATGAAGGCAAGTATCCCATATGCCTTTTTAACCACCTTATCTACCTGTTCCGCTGCCTTCAGAGATCTATGTACATGTGCACCAAGGTCCCTCTGACCCTCTGTACTTCCTAGGGTCCTACCACTCATTGTGTATTCCCTTGCCTTATTTGTCCGTCCAAAATGCATCACCTCGCACTTTTCAGGGTTAAATTCCATTTGCCACTTTTCCGCCCATCTGACCAACCCGTTAATATCGTCCTGTAGCCTGAGGCTTTCCTCCTCGCAATTTACCACCCCACCAATTTTCGTGTCATCTGCGAACTTACTGATCATACCTTTAACATTCTCATCCAAATCATTTATGCAGATCGCAAACAACAAGGGACCCAGCACCGATCCCTGAGGTACCCCACTGGACACAGGCTTCCAGTCACAAAAGCATCCTTCGACCATCACCCTCTGCCTCCTGCCACTCAGCCAGTTTAGGATCCAACGCGCCAAGGCACCCTGGATCCCATGGGCTCTTACCTTCTTGACCAGTCTCCTATGCGGGACTTTGTCAAAAGCTTTACTGAAGTCCATGTAAACCACATCCACAGCATTTCCCTCATCCACCCCCCTAGTCACCCCCTCGAAAAATTCAATCAGATTTGTCAGACATGATTTACCCTTGACAAAGCCATGCTGACTATCCCCGATTAATCCTTGCCTCTCCAAGTGGAGACTAATTTTGTCCCTCAGAATTTTTTCCAATAATTTCCCTACCACAGATGTTAGGTTCACTGGCCTGTAATTCCCTGGTTTATCCCTGCTACCCTTCTTGTATAATGGTACTACATTAGCTGTTCTCCAGTCCTCTGGTACATCCCCTGTGGCCAGAGAGGTTCTGAAAATTTCTGTCAGAGCCCCTGCAATCTCCTCCTTTGCCTCCCACAGCAGCCTGGGATACATCTCGTCCGGGCCTGGGGATTTATCCACTTTTTGGCCTGCTAAAACCGCTAGCACCTCCTCCCTCTCGATGCTAATATGTTCAAGTATGTCACAGTCCCCTTGCCCGATTTCTATGTCTGCATCGTCTCTCTCCATAGTGAACACAGATGCAAAAAATTCATTTAAAACCCCGCCTACATCATCTGGCTCTACACACAGATTGCCACTTTGGTCCCTAATGGGCCCTACCCTTTCCCTGGTTATCCTCTTGCCCTTAATATAAAACATCTTAGGATTTTCCTTTATTTTGCTCGCCAGTCTTATTTCATGGCCCCTCCTCGCCCTCCTAATTTCTTTTTTAAGTATGCCCCTGCACTTTTTATACTCCTCTCGGGCTTCTTCCGTCTTTAGTCTTTTGTAACTGCCAAAAGCCCCCCTTTTATTTCTAATGCATTTTTGTATATCCCTTGTCATCCAAGGTTCCCTTTGCTTGTTGATCCCACCCTTGACCTTTACAGGAACATGTTGGCGTTGTACTCTCTCTATTTCCCTTCTGAAAGTCTCCCACTGTCTTGATGTGGATTTTCCTATAAGTAGCTGCTCCCAGTCCACTTTGGCCAGATCCTGCCTTATCATATTAAAATCGGCCTTCCCCCAATTTAGAACCCTTATTTCCGGGCCGTCTTTGTCTTTTTCCATGACCACCTTAAATCTCACCGAATTATGGTCACTATCGCCAAAATGCTCTCCTACTGACACTTCCACCACTTGCCCGGCTACACTCCCCAGAATTAGGTCCAGTATCGCCCCCTCTCTTGTAGAACTTTCTACATGTTGGCTCAAAAAGCTCTCCTGGATGCACTTTAAGAATTCTGCACCCTCTAAGCCTTTCACACTCTGACTATCCCAATTTATATTGGGGAAGTTGAAATCCCCCACTATTATTACCCTATTATTTTCGCACTTTTCTGAGATTTGTCTACATATCTGTTCCTCTATCTCCCCCTGACTGTTTGGGGGCCTATAATACACTCCCAGCAAAGTGCTTGCCCCCTTTTTGTTTTTAAGTTCTACCCATATGGCCTCATTAGAGGAACCCGCTAATATATCATCCCTCCTTACAGCAGTAATTGACTCCTTAATTAATATTGCAACACCCCCTCCCCTTTTACACCCCCCTCTGTCTCGCCTGAAGATTCTATACCGCGGAATATTGAGCTGCCAGTCCTGACCCTCCCTCAACCATGTCTCCGTGATAGCAACAATATCGTACTCCCATGTGTTCAACAACAACTTCAGTTCGTCCACCTTATTTGCAAGACTCCTTGCATTAAAATAAATGCCTTCCAGCCCTGCCATATTCCCTTTTGCCTTCGCATATTTGCTCTGCCTTGTTTTTTTCTCTGTATTTGGCTGTAAATCACCCCCTGCTATAGCTCCACTCTGTACCCCATCCCCCTGCCAAGTTAGTTTAAACCCCCCCCAGCAGTGCTAGCAAACCTCCCCGCAAGGATATTGGTTCCCCTCTGGTTCAGGTGTAAACCGTCCGACTTGTACAAGTCCCACCTTTCCCAGAAGCAGACCCAGTGAGCCAGGAAACTAAAGCCCTCCCTCCTGCACCATCCCTTTAGCCACGCATTCATCTGTTCTATCTTCCCATTCCTATACTCACTAGCACGTGGCACCGGGAGTAATCCAGAGATTACAACCTTTGAGGTTCTGCTCCTTAATCCTTCACCTGGCTCCCTAAATTCTTGCTGCAGGACCTCATCCCTCTTTTTACCTATGCCGTTGGTACCAATGTGGACCACGACCTCTGGCTGTTCACCCTCCCCCTCCAGAATGCCCTGCAGCCGCTCAGTGATATCCTTGACCCTGGCACCAGGGAGGCAACAAACCATCCTGGATTCACGTCTACGGCCACAGAAACGCCTATCTGTTCCCCTTACTGTAGAATCCCCTACCACTATTGCTCTCCCACTCTTTTTCCCCCCTTCCTGGGCAGCAGGAGTACCCCCAGTGCCAGGAAGTTGGCTGCTGCTGCCTTCCCCTGGTGAGTCATCCCCCTCAACAGTATCTCTAGCTCTGATCTTAGTGATTAAAAGCCAACTTGTTAAAGTCTATAACTTCTAGTTTTGTGGTTATTGAAGGCACATCACCAGGTAACTCGCAATAACCCTGATGCCCTGTAATGTCTGGGCCTCAGACTCTACCTCAAAAAATCAGTGCTGAAGTTCGTCAGTGAAGTTTCTCAGCCTTGAACGAGACAGGACCAGTTACATAGGCTTTATAAAGAGACAGGACCAGACACACCGCCTTTTTAATGAGACAGAACCCGACAAACAGGCTTATTACTGAGACAGAATCAGGCACACTTGCATTTTACAGTGACAGTTCGAGTCACACGGGTTTTTTTAAGAAACAGGACCAGTCGCACAGGCTTTTTAATGAGACAGGCCCAGCCTGATAGGTTTTTTTAAAGAGAGCCGACAAACAGGCTCTTTTAAAACAGGCCCTGTCACACAGGCTTTTTAATGAGACAGGCCATTTCACCCAGGCTTTTTAAACAGGAAAACACACTGGAAACAAAAGGGCCTAGAAATTCCTCTCAGGTGACGGCACAAAACAAACGTTCCAGATCGGAAATTTGAGGCCCCCATATCTGTCCTTACAGATTATTAGACCATTAATGTTCGTTCACAGATTCTAGTCCTATCCTGAAGACGACACCTTAGAACCTGCTTATTTTGCAGACTCTTAGTTTTATTAAGATTAGTTGTGTCCTTAATGTTGAGAAATGCTTTGGTTCATTCATGGAATGTGGACATCGCTGGCAAAGCAAGCCAATCCCTAATTACCCCTGAGAAGGTGACAGTGAGCTGCCTCTTGAACCGCTGCAGTCCTTGTGCTGGAGGTACTCCCACAGTGCTGACTTTGGTACAACTGAGTGGCTTGCTAGGCCATGTTTCTGACAATCCGGTATTTCCATGGTCACCATTACTGAAATTAGATTGTTAATTAGAAATGTATTTAATTAACTGAATATAAATTGCCCGAATGCCATTATGGGATTTGAGCTAAGAGACTCGCGGATTACAAATCCAATTTTCTAGGTTTACTAGTGCAGTAAAATAACAGCTATGCTAACGTACCCGATGTCTAAAGATAGTAATCCATAAAACTCTTGAGTTTTGCCTTGTAGCTGTTGGGCGTCAGGAGGGGAGTTTCAAACCGCAGAATACCCAGTCTCTGAGCTGCTGCTGGTCCACTTGATTTTCTGATCAATGGTAACCTCCAGGAATTTGATGGTGGCGGATTCGGTGATGGAAATGCCATTAACGCTCAAGTGGGGGATCTGAGACTAGCGCTTTTTGGAGGTGGTCATCGTCTGCCGCTTGTGATGGGAGAATTTAACGTAATGACACCAGGGATCACAGAAATCACAGAAATCACAGAAACCCCACAGTGCAGATAGAGGCCATTTCGGCCCATCGAGCCTGCACCGACACATATCCCACCCGATCTCCGTAACCCCTACACCAACACATATCCCACCCTATCCCCGTAACCCCACGTATTTAATCCCCCTAACACTAAGGGTCAATTTATCATAGCCAATCAACCTAACCCGCACATCTTTGGACTGTGGGAGGAAACCGGAGCAATCGGAGGAAACCCACGCAAACACGGGGAGAATGTGCAAACTCCACACAGGCAGTCACCCGAGGCCGGATTCGAACCCGGGTCCCTGGCGCTGTGAGGCAACAGTGCTAACCACTATGCCACCGTGCTGCTGACATAATGAGGAATGTCATTATGTCGAGAGACTGGAGAAGCTGGGATTGTTCTCCTTAGAGCAGAGAAGGTTCGCGGGAGATTGATTAGATGCGTTCAAATGATGAGGGCTTTGATACAGTAAGTAAGGAGAAACTGTTTCCACTGGCGGACTTGTCTTTAGCAAAAGGATGAACGTTGGTCAGCAGTGAGCTTTTAGGACCTGGAATGAACTCTCTGAAAGGCTGGTGGAAGCAGATTCAATAGGCCCAGGTCACAGCACACTCGACTCTGAGTCAAAAGGTTGTGGGTTCAACTCGCACTCCAGGGACATGAGAAAATAAATCTAAATTAACACTTCAGTGCAGTGCTTAGTAGAGAGCTGCACTGTCGGAGTGAGATTACTGAATGAGCACTGCACTGTCGGAGGGACAGTTCTGAGGGAGCGCTTTACTGTCTGAGGTACAGTACTGAGGAATCGCTGCATTGTCGGAAGGACAGCACTGGAGGTGCACTGTACTGTTGGAGTGGCAGTACTGAGGGAATGCTGCACTGTCAGAGGTGCAATACTGAGGGAACGCTGCACAGTCGCAGTGGCAGTACGGAATGGCTGCTGCACTGTCGGAAGGGCAGTATTGAGGGAACCCTGCACTGCGGGAGGAGCAGTACTGATCGAGCACTGCACTATCAGAGGGGCAGTGCTGAGGGAGTGCTGCACTTTCGGAGGGACAGTACTGAGGGAGCGCTGCAATGTCAGAGGGACAGTACTGAGGGGAAACTGTATTATCGGAGGAGCCGTCTTACTGATGCGATGTTAAACCGAGGCCCCATCTGCTGTCTCTCAGGTGGACGGCAACGATCGCATGGCACTATTCGAAGAAGAGCAGTGGAGTTATCCCAAATGTTCTGGCCGATACCTTTCTCAATCAACATCACGAAAACAGATGATTGGTCATTATTACATTGCTGTTTGTGGGAAATGCGTGCACAAACTGGTGCCGTGTGTCCTACAGTACAACACTGGCTACAATTCAAAAGTACACGATTGGCAGTAAAGTGCTTTTGGACATCCCGAGGTCGTGAAAGGCGCTCTATAAATGCAAATCTTTATTTCTTAATAGTTACTTTCCAAAGGTAATTGAATATTTACTTGAAAAGGAGAAACATTCATGGCTATGGGGAAACAGCTTACTTGTTCAATACCATTCACGGCTAGATAGGACAGCTTTGAAATAATCTGATCTGTAAGTTCAGGGATCGCTTGGCTCTGTCTAATGTCATCCCACTGAGCAGGATGGTAGTTGAACATGATACAATGGAGGATGCCTTCAGTGTAAAGGCAAGACTTATTCTCCACAAAAATTGTGCAGTGATCAGTCCTACCAATATCGTCATGGACATATTAATATGTGATAGATAGATTGGTGAGGACGAGGACAAGCAAGCTTTTCTCTCATGTTGGTTCTCCCAGCACCTGCCGCAATCCCAGTCTGGAAGGTGTGTTCCTCACGGCTCGGTTAATGATGGTGATTCCGAGCAACTCTTGGCGATGGATATTGAAATCTCCCCCTCCCAAACCAGAGATTATTTTGTGCATTTTCTGCTCTCGGTGCACGCATCAAATGATATTCTGCATGAAGATATGCCGATTCATCAGCTGACGGATGGCGGTATCAGCAGAAAGTTACCTTGCCCATGGCTGACTGGAAGCCATTAGAATTCTTTATGTCCTTAATCAATGTTGAGTACTCTCGGGATCTCTCCCACCCTACTGTATCCACCTGTGCTCACACCTCTGATGTGTCTATCCTATTAGTGTCACAGGACATACCCTGGGATGGTGAGGGAGCAGTCGGGAATGTTGACTGATAGTATGGTTCTGTCACTATGATTGTGCGAGTATTCAAAGGTTCCAGAACGTTTCATGGAGTATTGAGATGGTTGCAAAGCACTTATCTCATTGGCTAATATTTTAAGCGTTTTCCTTTGATTCCTTTGTGTCAAAACTATGATGGTGTTATTTATTCTATCGATTTGCAAAGCACCATTACAAGATTGGTTGGGTAAGGTCAGTGTTTAGAAACATTCTGTTTATCTTGTTCTAGTATCAGTCCCTGGGAATGACATTACTGGACTGAGCTGGGAGCAGTGTAATCTAGATGGCCCAGGGAATGGAATTCTTGGACTGAGGCGGGAGCAGTGTAATCTTGGCGGCCCAGGGAATTAAATTCCTGGATTGTGGCGGGAGCAGTGTAATCTAGGCGGCCCTGGGAATTAAATTCCTGGACTCAGTGGGAGCAGTTTAATCTAGGCGGCCCTGGGAATGAAAATCCAGGCCTGAGGGGGAGCAGTTTAATATAGGCGGCCCAGGGAATGAAATTCCTGGACTGAGGTGGGAGCAGTGTAATCTAGACCGCCCTGGGATTCAAATTCATTGACTGAGGCAGGAGCACTGTAATCTAGGCGGCTGTGGGTATTAAATTCCTGGACTGTGGTGGGAGCAGTCTCATGTAGGTGAGTCCGCTTGTTCCATCACTGGGGTTCGGTCTAAGGTCCTGCCATTTAGGAACATTTATTATTGTGTATATCTTTACCCTGATGGCCTAAGATGGAATAAGTCAGGGAACACGATTGGAGCAATCCATCTTTATCATCTTCATTCCTTCATTTTTTCTGTCACTTTCTGGTCTTTTGTTCTCAGTTTGAGTTCAGTACAACGAGGGAAACTCCATTGTCTCTGCTCTGTCCTCGGGATTTTCTGGGTGGGTGAAATATTGTTCATTCGCTCACTTTTTATTTAAAGCTGTGGACAATAAGGTGAACTAGATTGTGTTGCTGTAAAGTGTTGTGGTGACAATGGCTCAATGAGACTGTTCCTTCAATAACTGTAATTAATGAGGCATAATGATGTCACTCGCGGATTTCTCTCTGCTCTAAATAAGGATCTCCCTTCACAGTTCTACCTGACACAATTAGCGCTTACCTCCAGCACAAATGTCACCAGCCACACACAATGGAAGTCGTGGCTTTGATCACCAGTACGTACACTGAAGGGGAGCAGATAAGAGTAATATGTTGGAATATACAAAATATTTACTATCCCCCTCCTCACTGCTCTCAGTGTTCCTAGTAAGTATCTATGTCCAGTTATTAATTCTATAAACCATATCGCACTCTAATATTATTCTTGCTATTTACCGTGGGATACTCAGTTATTAGCGGTATTCTGTGTTTCAAGTTGTTACATCATTGTTAACAAATGTGTTGTTGTTTAAAAATACTGGAACATCCTCGATTTTGGCGTTCCTGGTAAGTCTCACTAAACAAATATTAATTCTGTAAATAATGTTTACCTGTGTTACTGTTCTAGTCATTTCCGCCCCCACAACCCTCGCTGCTGTTGGTGTTCCTGGTAAGTCTCTGCAGCCAGATATTAATTTTGTAAATATTGCTTAATAGTATTTCTCTCCTTGTCATTCCCCATTCCATCCACACAGCGGTCGGCTATTGATTCTGAAGTTGATACGGGGTGATCAAGATTCAAATGTTCTATAGTCAACTCAGGCCAAGATAATGGAGGAGAATCTTCATTTAACGAATTGCGGTCTGCTATCTACACTGAACATTTGTAATCAATCAGAAGAATGTTGTCTTGGTTTAGGAGACTTATCACCTAATGGTGAAAGTTCATCGACCTGAAACGTTAGCTCTGTTTCTCTCTCCACAGATGCTGCCTGACCCGCTGAGTGTTTCCTGCATTTACAGTTTTTATTTCAGATTTAGGAGAAAAAGTACCAGGATAATTCTCTTTCATTGGTCTTCAGAAACTTTACAACAGCTTTCGGTGGCTCTTTGCCTTTTGATATGTCGTCTGACTTCGATGCTAATAAATGCATTTAGTGGTATATTATCTGGTCAAAGATAACTATTTATTTTAATTCAGAATCCATTCTTATTAATATTATTCCTAATGTTATTTGAAAAATCTTCCTTTCAATGAGCTACAGTTCGTGTATGTCCTCGATTGTTTTGAACACTCATTCTTTAACACACATATTATTTACAGAAAATTAAGACTAAGATTTACATTATTCAAGTTATTAACCTAATATATTATTAAGTTACAAATTTAATGAAGTATGCAGTATTTTAATAACACTTTTGTGTGAAAACATATCAAATGCAAGCTCGATGTCATCATATTAAATCTAGAAAATCCCTCCCATTGATTCAGTTTTCGTTTTCCACATGTCTCTGCTAGTTTATCCTCTTCCTCTACTATGAAGGCCAATGCGAAGCCATTATTTAGCATGTCTGCCCTGTCCTTATTTTCATTCATATTATCACACGCCTCTCTCTTTAAGGGTCCCACATTCTCCTTCGCCTCCCTCTTTAAAATAATATACTCGTAAAAACTTTTTGCAGGTTTATTCTCATATTCCCCTTTGACAAAGTTATTTGCATCCCTTTGTGCAAAAAGACTCAGGGCTTCATGTGCATAGATCATTAAAATGTCATGGACGGGTACGGAAAATAATTAAAAATGCTAATGTGATGCTGGCCTTTAAATCTGGAGGACTAGAATACAAGGGGGCTGAAGTTATGCTGCAGCTGTACAAAGCCCTGGCTAGGCATCAACTGGAGTACTGTATTTAGTTCTGTGCACCATATCTTATGAAGTGCATATTGGCCTTGGAGGGAGTACAGAGGAGAATTACTAGTATGGTAACGGGGTTGAGGATTTTTAGCTATGTGGAGAGAGTGGATAAGCTGGGAGTGTTCTCCTTAGATCAGGGAATGTTAAGGGGAGATTTGATAGATGTGTTCAAAATCATGAATGATTCTAATAGAGTAAATAAGAAGAACCTGTTCCCATTGGCAGTTGGGCCGGCAATGGGATGACCCAGATTGAAAGTAATTGGCAAGAAAACCCAGAGGTGAGGTTTGGAGATTTTTTTTTATGCAACACGTTATTTTGTTTGGAATTCACTGCCTGAAAGGGTGGTGGAATCAGATTCAATGATAACCTTCAAATGGGATTTGGACAAAAGCTTGAAGGGGAGAAAGTTGCAGAGCTATGGGGAAAGAGCACGGGGAGTGGGACTAATTGGAGAGCTCTACCAAAGAGATGGCACAGGCAGGATGGGCTGAATGGCCTCCTTCTGTGCTGTCAGATTCTATATTAGAGCCCAGTGACCTTTATAACTGCAGTGCACTTGTATTTATTACCTTAGCATTGTCATATTACATCCGTACATTTTACATACTATTGCCTGTAATTATTGAATGCCAAAGTTGCAGTTTTTGTATTTTCCTGTTGCATTCATTTTCAATTCTAATACAATGGATATTCTAAAGAGGACTAGGAATCCCAGTGGGATTTCGACCTGCCCAACACAGGGGCACACACTCGAGTTGCGCCACTCCAAATGCTGACTGATTGCGGGATATGAAGGTTTCCTGAGAATATCTGGTCCTTTGTGTCCCTGGCACCTCGGGCAGTGCTTTTGCCTGCTGGGTGAAAGCTGGATCTACCATTTAATCTCATTCATCAAACATTTGTTATTTCATATTGTATTTATCCACATTTCAATTATTGATTCCACAAAGTATTACCGGTTATTCTTACAGTAATCCCTATATTCAGCTCCACAGATAATAGAATTAGATTATATCATGTAATGTCGCTAATAATGTGCAGATTTCACCACGATTTCCATCAAACTCCTGGTCTTGCTCCCAGCCTGATTTATAATTTCCCTTTTTATGTCCCTTCCTCACAGTTAACTTGGTGGCGATTGTTATCCTGTCTCGGGGAAAGTGCTGTCTCTCCAAATGTGTCACTCGCTACTTGGTTGCCATGGCAGTGGCGGATCTACTGGTCGTTATCCTCGACCTGACATTGCGGCAGATTCCGATTCTTTATTGGGAACAGTTTCATTTCCTGTGGGACATCCCCGTGTGTAATATCCACGCAGTTCTGCTTTATGCAGCCACAGGCTGTTCTGTCTGGTTCACCGTCACTTTCACCTTTGATCGATTTGTGGCTATTTGTTGTCAGAAGCTGAAAACTAAATATTGCACCAAGGAAACGGCGGCTGTTGTTCTGGGAACAGTGACTGTGCTGAGCGGTTTAAAGGACATCACCTGGTATTTTATGTTCACAGGTCGGTATTGGCTTGCGAACATACCCTGGTTTTGTGAAGTAACAATGGGCATTCGGACTTCATGGATCTGGACAGCAATCCAGCTCCTTCATTATATTCTCACCCCGATTTTTCCGTTTGTTGTGATTCTGCTACTCAATGGTGTCACCATCAGATACCTGTTAGTGGCCAGCAAAGCCCGCAGGAGACTCCGGGGTCCCAGCAGTGGGGAGTGTCCCAGAGACCCAGAGATGGAGAGCCGCAGGAAATCCATCATTTTACTGCTTGTTATCTCGGGCAATTTCATCCTGTTATGGGCAATGTTTACGGTGAATTCTGTATGGAGCCAGACGTGGTATTTGGGGTCTCGGTCTGTATATCTTCCTCGTTATCTACTGGAAATGGGATTCGGGCTGCAGGTGCTGAGTTGCTGCACAAACACTGGGATTTATGCCGTGACACAGACTAAGTTCAGAGAGCAGTTGATGAATGTGGGGAAATATCCCTTTACTCGGTTTGTAAAATTCATTAAAGGATGAGAAGAATCGGAGACTTTGCAGCCTGAGAGCTCCCTGGGCATGATATTGTGAGCGAGCTGCTCTCCCACGGGCCGAGCCAGTGATTGGGGACATTAACTTGCTCACTCCCACACTTTCTACGCTGAGCACCCTCGGCCTGATATTGTGTAGGAGCTGCTCTCCCACCCCGGTTGGGCCGCTCGCAGTGCCGGTGATCGGGGACATTCACATGGTCACTCATACACTGTCTACAATGGACTCCGTGTGAGGGGCGCAGCCATTCTTCAGGCACTTCTGAAATGGCACCAGTGCACCAGAGAAGAGGGCAGCGCCGCTCAATGAGTAAAGGAGCGGGACGCACACCGCCCAGCACTAAGATGGCGACTTTGGCGCCTCGAACAAAGATGGTGGCTCTCGGGCCACACACAAAGATGGCGGCTCTCGGGTCACACACTAAGATGGCGGCTCTCGGGCCACACACAAAAATGGCGGCTCTCGGGCCACACACAAAGATGGCGGCTCTCGGGCCACACACAAAAATGGCGGCTCTCGGGCCACACACAAAGATGGCGGCTCTTGGGCCACACACAAAGATGGCGGCTCTCGGGCCACACACAAAAATGGCGGCTCTCGGGCCACACACAAAGATGGCGGCTCTTGGGCCACACACAAAGATGGCGGCTCTCGGGCCACACACACAGAGAGCGGTTCTCGGGCCACACACAAAGATGGCGGCTCTCGGGCCACACACAAAGATGGCGGCTCTCGGGCCACACACAAAGATGGCGGCTCTCAGGCCACACACAAAGATGGCGGCTCTCGGGCCACACACAAAGATGGTGGCTCTGATGCACAGCAGAAAAATGGCGGCTCTGGATCCCCGCACACTTATGGTGTCTCTGGTGCCCACAAAAACATGGCAGTTCTGGTGACCCGCACAATGATGGCGGCTCTCACTCGGGACCATTCCTCGCAGGCGTTTTGCCACCATTGAGCTTTCCCCTTTCCCAAAAGTGAAGCCGGAGTGTGGCGGCAGCAGCGGGAGCCCCGGTTAACATGGGAGCGGACGACAAGGGGGAGAAGCCAGACCCAGCCTGTCCTGCTGGAGCCCGAGCATCCCAACCCGGGGAGAGAGAGACCCGGCACCAGGTTTACGCGGCAGAAAGATGAGGGGACAGAGAGCGAGAAACAAACGGGGGTGAAAGACCGGACGAGACAGACAGTGGGAGATGAACCAGAGTGAGGTAGACGGACCAGTCGTGAATGACCGGGGGAGACAGACTAGGGTTGACAGACTGGGGGATACAGAGCGGGGGAGGCAGACCGGGGGGAGGAAGAGAGTGACAGATGGCGGATACAGACTGGGGGAGACAAATTGGGGGAGACAGAGGGAGACAGATGGGGTGGGGGAGTGACAGACCGAGGCAGACAGACCGGGGGTACAGACCATGGGTGACAAACTGGGGAGACAGACTGTGGGATACCAAATGGAGGTGCCAGACTTGAGAAGACAGACGGGGGAGATGGTTGGGGGTAGACAGACAAACGGAAAGACAGACCGGGGGAGACAGAGAGTGAGACAGACCGGGGTTGACAGAGAGATCTAAACTGGGGGTGGCAGACCAGGGGAAACTGACCAGTGATGACTGAGAGAGACAGATGGGGAAACAGACAGAGGGAGCCAGAGAGAGATAGTTGGGGTTGGAGACAGACCAGCATAGTGCGACTGGTTAGGATCTGGAATGCACTGATTAAATGGGTGGTCGATTCAGATTCAAATGTGGCTTTTAAAATGGAATTGGATACGTACCTGAAGGAAATAAAATGCAGGGGTATAGGGCAAGGGTCGGGGAGCGGGACTAGCTGAATTGCTGTTGCTGAGTGCCGGCACAGGCTCGATGGGCCGAATGGCTACCTTCTATGCTGTAACCATTCTATGATTCTATGGTCCACTTGGCATGAAGTGTCTGACACTCATAATCTGAACTCCAGGAAAATTAAATAATGACAAATGTTAAACTGTTTCCTTGACAAATAAATCTCGATTTAACTATTAAAAGATAAATAGTTTAACAGGGTTTCACACTGACTCAGCCTACTGGCCGACTCAAGCACCTCAATGGCTTGCAGGACCCGCTGCTCCCTTGGCCCTCCAGCATCTGAACTCTCTTCCTGTTGGTTTCCAGGGCCACCCATCAACACTTGTCATCATTTCGTTGCCAGATGACGTTCACGGGCTCAGAGGAATAATAAGAGGCCTTGATTCTGAATTGGGAAATACAATTATAGAAAAATGATCCAATTCATAAACTAAACCATTCAAATGCATTGTTGCATTTAATATATGCCTTTTGTGCCAAGTGGGAAGCAAGTGATGTCTGGGCTGTGCAGGTGTGTTTATGCACGGTTACACAGCAAGGCCTAGAAATTCAGTTGTTTGAGCCAGCCGCTAGCGCCTTAGGAGGAGGAGATGTGGGACGCTAGGCGGCTAGCGGCCGGGCGCAGCGTGATCTGCACCTCTCCCCAACTTCAGTAAAGATTTAGCGGTGGCGCAAACACTTTGCGCGTGCTCACCTGCGCGCGCAGATCCTGACGTCATTTCATCATGTAACGCCCTTTGTGCGCCCCGAACCGGAAATTCAGTGGCGCCACCCTTCTTTGCGCCTGGCGCCCCCAGCGACTGGTAGAGGGGAACGGTTCCCAGTCGCTGCGGGGCACGGGGGGCGCTATTTAAAGGGGACTCCTCCTGCAGTATAAGTGGCAGCCATTTTGTGCCAATCCCTCTGTGTGAGAGACGGATATTTGGAGAGAGACAAAGGCAGAGAGCTTTCTGCTTTGACTCAGCGCTTGCACAGGTACTTGTGGTGCCAGGGTCAAGGATGTCACTGAGCGGCTGCAGGGCATTCTGGAGGGGGAGGGAGAACAGCCAGTTGTCGTGGTCCACATTGGTACCAACGACATAGGTAAAAAGAGGGATGAGGTCCTGCAGCAAGAATTTAGGGAGCTAGGTGAAGGATTAAGGAGCAGGACCTCAAAGGTTGTAATCTCTGGATTACTCCCGGTGCCACGTGCTAGTAAGTATGGGAATAGGAAGATAGAACAGATGAATGCGTGGCTAAAGGGATGGTGCAAGGGGGAGGGCTTTAGTTTCCTGGATCACTGGGTCTGCTTCTGGGAAAGGTGGGACTTGTACAAGTCGGACGGTTTACACCTGAACTAGGGGGGAACCAATATCCTTGTGGGGAGGTTTGCTAGCACTGCTGGGGAGGGTTTAAACTAACTTGGCAGGGGGTTGGGGTACAGAGTGGAGCTATAGTAGGGGGTGATTTACGGCCAAATACAGAGGGAAAAACAAGTCAGCTGGGAAGGCAGAGCAAATATGTGAAGGCAAAAGAGAATATGGCAGGGCTGGAAGGCATTTATTTTAATGCAAGGAGTCTTGCAAATAAGGTGGATGAATTGAAGTTGTTGTTGAACACATGGGAGTACGATATTGTTGCTATCACGGAGACATGGTTGAGGGAGGGTCAGGACTGGCAGCTCAATATTCCGGGGTATAGAATCTTCAGGCGAGACAGAGGGGGGTGTAAAAGGGGAGGGGGTGTTGCAATATTAATTAAGGAGTCAATTACTGCTGTAAGGAGGGATGATATATTAGCGGGTTCCTCTAATGAGGCCATATGGGTAGAACTTAAAAACAAAAAGGGGGCAAGCACTTTGCTGGGAGTGTACTATAGGCCCCCAAACAGTCAGGGGGAGATAGAGGAACAGATATGTAGGCAAATCTCCGAGAAGTGCGAAAATAATAGGGTAATAATAGTGGGGGATTTCAACTTCCCCAATATAAATTAGGACAGTCAGAGTGTGAAAGGCTTAGAGGGTGCAGAATTCTTAAAGTGCATCCAGGAGAGCTTTTTGAGCCAACATGTAGAAAGTCCTACAAGAGAGGGGGCGGTACTGGACCTAATTCTGGGGAATGTAGCCGGGCAAGTGGTGGAAGTGTCAGTAGGAGAGCATTTTGGCGACAGTGACCATAATTCGGTGAGATTTAAGGTGGTCATGGAAAAAGACAAAGACGGCCCGGAAATAAGGGTTCTAAATTGGGGGAAGGCCGATTTTAATATGATAAGGCAGGATCTGGCCAAAGTGGACTGGGAGCAGCTGCTTATAGGAAAATCCACATCAAAACAGTGGGAGACTTTCAGAAGGGAAATAGAGAGAGTACAACGCCAACATGTTCCTGTAAAGGTCAAGGGTGGGACCAACAAGCAAAGGGAACCTTGGATGACAAGGGATATACAGAAATGCATTAGAAATAAGAGGGGGGCTTTTGGCAGTTACAAAAGACTAAAGACAGAAGAAGCCCTAGAGGAGTATAAAAAGTGCAGGGGCATACTTAAAAAAGAAGTTAGGAGGGCGAGGAGGGGCCATGAAATAACACTGGCGAGCAAAATAAAGGAAAATCCTAAGATGTTTTATAAGTATATTAAGGGCAAGAGGATAACCAGGGAAAGGGTAGGGCCCATTAGGGACCAAAGTGGCAATCTGTGTGTAGAGCCAGAGGATGTAGGCGGGGTTTTAAATGAATTTTTTGCATCTGTGTTCACTATGGAGAAAGACGATGCAGACATAGAAATCGGGCAAGGGGACTGTGACATACTCGAACATATTAGCATCGAGAGGGAGGAGGTGCTAGCGGTTTTAGCGGGCCAAAAAGTGGATCAATCCCCAGGCCCGGACGAGATGTATCCCAGGCTGCTGTGGGAGGCAAGGGAGGAGATTGCAGGGGCTCTGACACTAATTTTCAGAACCTCTCTGGCCACAGGGGATGTACCAGAGGACTGGAGAACAGCTAACGTAGTACCATTATTCAAGAAGGGTAGCAGGGATAAACCAGGGAATTACAGGCCAGTGAGTCTAACATCTGTGGTGGGGAAATTATTGGAAAAAATTCTGAGGGACAAAATTAATCTCCACTTGGAGAGGCAAGGATTAATCGGGGATAGTCAGCATGGCTTTGTCAAGGGTAAATCATGTCTAACAAATCTGATCGAATTTTTCGAGGGGGTGACTAGTGGGGTGGATGAGGGAAATGCTGTGGATGTGGTGTACATGGACTTCAGTAAAGCTTTTGACAAAGTCCCGCATAGGAGACTGGTCAAGAAGGTAAGAGCCCATGGGATCCAGGGTGCCTTGGCGCGTTGGATCCTAAACTGGCTGAGTGGCAGGAGGCAGAGGGTGATGGTCGAAGGTTGCTTTTGTGACTGGAAGCCTGTGTCCAGTGGGGTACCTCAGGGATCGGTGCTGGGTCCCTTATTGTTTGTGATCTACATAAATGATTTGGATGAAAATGTAAAAGGTATGATCAGTAAGTTCGCAGATGACACGAAAATTGGTGGGGTGGTAAATTGCGAGGAGGAAAGCCTCCGGCTACAGGATGATATAAACGGGTTGGTCAGATGGGCGGAAAAGTGGCAAATGGAATTTAACCCTGAAAAGTGCGAGGTGATGCATTTTGGACGGACAAATAAGGCAAGGGAATACACAATGAATGGTAGGACCCTAGGAAGTACAGAGGGTCAGAGGGACCTTGGTGTACATGTACATAGATCCCTGAAGGCAGCGGAGCAGGTAGATAAGGTGGTTAAAAAGGCATATGGGATACATGCCTTCATTAGCCGAGGCATAGAATATAAGAGCAGGGAGGTTATGATGGAGCTGTACAAAACGCTGGTGAGGCCACAGCTGGAGTACTGTGTGCAGTTCTGGATGTGATTGCTTTGGAGAGGGTGCAGAGAAGATTCACCAGGATGTTACCTGGGATGGAGCGCCTCAGCTATGAAGAGAGGCTGGACAGGCTGGAGTTGTTTTCCTTGGAGCAGAGAAGGCTGAGGGGGGACCTGATTGAGGTGTACAAAATAATGAGGGGCATAGATAGGGTAGATAAAGAGGAACTTTTCCCCTTAGTGGGGGGGTCAATAACAAGGGGGCATAGATTCAGGGTAAGGGGCAGGAGATTTAGAGGGGATTTGAGGAGGAACTTTTTCACCCAGAGGGTGGTTGGAATGTGAAACTCAATGCCTGAAAGGGTGGTGGAGGCAGGAACCCTCACAACATTCAAGAAGCATTTGGATGAGCACTTGAAATGCCATTGCATACAAGGCTATGGACCAAATGCTGGAAAATGGGATTAGACTGGACAGGGATGGATGGGCGGCGCAGACACGATGGGCCGAAGGGCCTCTTTCTGTGCTGTAAAAACTCTATGACTCTTTGCACTTGGATTTCACTTTCAGTGCCATAGCCTTGAGTCGCCACATATAATGGGGGCTGCAATGGGTGGAAACGTTTGCTTTCTGCATTGCATTCAAAGGGATCAGAGATGCCGTGAGAGAGTGCCAGTCATGGCCAGATGGAGATTGGCCAACAGGCGTCGGCACAGGAGGCCTTACCCAACCAGGGTATACCGCCAGCAGTTCTCATATCTGAGCATGTCTGAGGAGCAGTGTGTTCGGAGGATGCGATTCAGAAGGGAGGTGGTCACTGAGATCTGCCACCTGCTTCGCAGAGATCTGCAGCCACAGCTGAGGAGCAGGACGTCTCTGTCAGTGGCAGTGAAGGTGACGGTAGCTCTCAACTTCGATGCCACTGGCTCCTTCCAATCCGCTACTGGGGACATTGCCAACATCTCCCAGTTCGCGGTACATTGCTGCATCCGCCAGGTGAACAATGCCCTTTTCAGAAGGAGACGTCAGTACATCTCCATCCCCATGACCCTGGACAAGCAGCAAGAGCGTGCAATCGGCTTTGGAAGAATAGCGGGCTTCCCCATGGTTGAGGGCGTAGAACTGATGAACCAGCAATGGTCAGGCCTTGCTTCAGGGCTGCAGTGTGCTGGGCATGGGAGCCAAACAAGTCGACCCTTCCCCTTTAAGAGCTGACTGGCGCCAGCGTGTCTGCCTTCATTGAGCAACTCGCCGCTCCTGCGCTGCGCCCGTCCTCGGTGTTAGCGCCCCGGATCGGCGGCTTAGCGCCTAATGATAGTCGTGCATCGCCTGCTTTAGCGCAGCAGCAATCTCTTGGGGCAATGCAACTGAATATCGGCGAAGGTGGCGCGAAGTTGCGCCGGGCACAAACTTTAGCGGCCGCCCGGCTGTAGCGCCCCAAACGTGGCTATACTGAATTTCTAGGCCCATGTTCCTGCCTCTCCGCTCCAAATGCGCTTCTTTCAGCTCACGGTCTCATTCAGACATCCAACTGCCTGGCTTAACCTCCCCCTTCTAAACCCCATTACAGAAATAGCAGTATTTGGTGCTGAGTTGTGCTAAACCTTTATAAAGCACTGGTTAAGCCTCAACTGGAGAATTGTGTCCAATTCCGGGCGCCACACTTTAGGAACGATATCCAGGCCTTGGAGATTGTGAAGGGGAGATTTACTAGAATGGTTCCACGGGTGTGGGTCTTTGGTTGTGTTGAGAGACCAGAGACGCTGGGCTTGTTCTGCTTTGAGCAGAGAATGTTAAGAGGAGATTTAATAGATGAGTAAATAAGCATGAACTGTTTCCACTGGCAGAAGGTCCTGTAACCTGAGGATTGTTGGCAATAAAACCAGGAGAGAGATTAAACAATAAATGCGGAGCAGAAGGGATAGCTGCAGAACTGCTTTTTGAAGGGCAATAGTCTCCACAGTGCAGCTCTATATTTCACTGAGATGGTGAAAACTATTATGCTGAAGGAGGAAGTTAAGTCTAATATTTACAACCCAATGGTATTTCAATTCATTTTAAATCGAACCTTTTACAGTCAGTATAGTCACTTCCACAAATTCCACAACGTGGGAGCCCTCGACATGGAATGATGAGGAAAAGTGAATGTCAATAATTACAGAATTTTAATATATTTCTGGCAGCTCTACTTCACTTTCTTCCTTTAAGACGCTCCTTAAAAGCTACTTCTTCGGCCAACCTTTAGTTCATCTGCCCTAACATCTCCTTATATGGCTGGGTGCAAACATTGTTTTTTATAAACACTCCTGTGACGTGCCTTGGGACATTTTTTACATTAAAGGCGCTATATAAATATAAGTTGTTGTTGTTCTTGCTGACAGTGACTGAAAATGTTTATAAAGGAAACCCGTGGTTTCAGCTCAGCAACACTTCACCTCAGATAAACAGGATGTTAACAATAAGAAAAGTGTGTCAGAAAAAGAATATCTTCAAAAATATTGAATGAACATACATTGTTGCAGTCTTTCTGAAACATTGAAACCGCATAATTAATTAAATTTTCAAATACCACCACAATTAGAATAATAAAATGATAGATTCTGTCAGTACACAAGGAGGGTATTCGGCCCATCGTGCCTGTACCGGCTCTTATAAGTTGCTATCCAATTAGTCTCTCCCATCTGCTGTTTCTCCATAGCCTGCTTTTTATACTTTTCAAATATTTGTCCAGTTTCCTTTTGAAAGTCACAATTGGAGATGCAGCAACAGACTAATTCTCAGGCGTTTACTTATTAACACAATTGAAATTCAAGACGCTTAAAATATATGGAGAGGAAAAGGAATTGTCATTTCAGTAAAGAATGTGAAGAGAAGATCTGATGGAGGAGATCAAAATTATGATGGGTTTAGTTCAGGAAAAACGCAAAATATTGTTTCTACTGGTGGATGATGTGCAAAACTGGAGGACTGAAATACTACCCAACAGAAAAAAGGCAGCAGTTGTGATATTGTGTAATGCAGAGATGTATCAGCAGCTTGCTTCCCTTCAGAGAATCCATGATTTTCGGAAAAGAGAGACAAGCTATAGAAATAAAAGTGGGTAGATATTTGTGGAAATAAATATACCCGGTAGGGAAGAGGATGGGCTAAAATTTGATATTTAATGCAGCGAAGTGTGAAGTGATGCATTTTGGAAGGAATATGGAGGAATGGTAATATAACATAAATTCTCAAATTACACAGGCAAAGCACGAACAGAGCCTTGGTGGTTCACGTACACAATTCTCTGAAGGTTTACTTGGAGATTGAGGTGTAAATATGGAGCACAACGAGCATCTGGATAATTGTCTTTATTGAAGGACATAATTCTCCACCCACTCTGCAGATCTATATGCCAGTTATATGGACAACTCGAGCACACTGAAGGAGGAAATGGAATCTAAATTCTTGGAACCAAATGGTGTTTGAATTCAATGGATAGTGGTGCTTTTACAACGAATATATCTAACTCCTTCTTGAATATATTTCATGAATTGGCCTCAAATGCCTTGTGTGGTGGAGAATTCCACAGTTTCACCACTCTCTGGGTGAAGAAATTCCACCTCATATCAGTCCTAAATGGGTTACCCCGAATCCTTAGAATCTGACCCCTGGTTCTGGATTCCCCCGCCATCGGTAACATCCTTCCTGAATCTAGTCTGTCTCGTCCTTTTAGAATGTTATGTTTCAATGAGATCCCCTTTCATTATTCTAAACTATAGTGAATATAAGCCTAATCGACCCAATCTCTCCTCATACGTCATTCCTGCCATCCTAGGTATCAGTCTGGTGAATCTTCGCTGCACACTCTCCATGGAAAGAACATCCTTCCTCAGATACGGTGACTAATACTGCACACAAAACTCAAGGGCCTAGAAATTCATTAAGGCGCTGCCAGCTTTGCGGCCAGTTACCGCCTAAAGAGGGCTTCTGCGCCAAAAATGAGTTTGCGCTGATGTTCAGCGCAGCGGTATTGGCGGTGGTAGCCGTTAGCGCTGCGCCGGCACCGATGACGTCATCGGTGTGCGCAGTGCCCCGGTTCCGCCCCGAAACCGGCCTGATCCCCATATTTAGTAGCGGCCGCAAACAGCGACCAAAAAACGGGGCCGTGCTGTAGCCTTAGTGGGGCGCTTTAAAGGGGAAGGTGCGGCCGGCCGCTTTTTCGGCGGCCGCCTGCCCGCACCTCCTTCCCCAGCCTCCTCCACCCCACCCGCGGAATTGCCGGCTGCTTTCCGCGAACCCGGCACTTCTCCGTGGTGCCGGGCTTATTTGCGGGCACTCTCCAGCGGCGATCTCCCCATTGCAGGCAGCTCCCCCTTAAGAGAAGGAGGAGGCCTGCAGTACCGCAGCCTGCCATTCCGCAGCGGCTGGCGCAGCAGCGCCAAGAGCGCTGAAATTCAGTTTCAGCACCCCAAGCGGAGGCGGGCACACCCTGGTATAGCGCCCGGTTCTGATTTGGGGCGCTAACACTGAATATCTGATGATCGCTAATGGCTCCCCGCGCAGCGCTAATTTTTGGGCGCGAGCGAGCTGGCCGCCCCAAAGTGAATTTCTCGGCTAAGGTGTGGTCTCACCAAGGCCCTGTACAACTGCAGCAAGACATCTTGCTCTGTACTCGTATCCTCTCATTATGAAGGCCAACAAACCATTTGCCTTCTTAACCGCCTGCTGCACCTGCAGGCTTTCCTTCAGCGACTGGTGCACAAGGACACCCAGGTCTCGTTGCACGTCCCCCTTTTCCCAATCTATTGCCGTTCAGATAATAATCTGTCTTCCAGTTTTTGCCACTGAAGTGGATAACCTCATTATACTGCATTTGCCATGCATCCACCCAATTACCCAACCTGTCCAAATTATACTGGAGTTTCTCTGCATCCTCTTCACAGCACACATGGCCAGCCAGCTTTGGGTCATCTGCAAACTTGGAGATATTAAATCTAGTTCCCTCCTCTAGATCACTTATATACATAGATACATAGAAGATAGGAGCAGGAGTAGGCCATTCGGCCCTTCGTGCCTGCTCCGCCATTCAATGAGATCATGGCTGATCCTTTAATTCAGTATCCCGTCCCCGCCTTCTCTCCGTAACCCTTAACCCCTTTTGCCCGTAGAAATATATCTAATTCCCTCTTAAATATATTTAATGAGCTGGCGTACACTGCCCTCTGTGGCAATGAGTTCCACAGGTTCACCACTCTCTGAGTGAAGAAATTCCCCCTCATCTCTGTCCTAAATGGTTTAGCCCTTATCCTTAAATTATGTCCTCTAGTTCTGTTCTCACCCGCCAAGGGAAACATTCCTTCTGCATCCAGTCTGTCTAGACCTGTCAGAATTTTATACACTTCTATGAGGTCCCCTCTCAATCTTCTAAACTCCAGTGTGTACATCCCTAAACTACATAGTCTCTCCTCATAGGTCATTCCCGCCATTCCTGGTATCAGCCTGGTGAATCGCCGCTGCACCCCCTCCATGGCAAGAACATCCTTCCTCAGATGAGGCGACCAAAACTGTACACAGTACTCGAGGTGTGGTCTCACCAGTGCCCTGTACAGCTGCAGCAAGGTATCCCTGTTCCTGTATTCTAACCCTTTTGCTATGAAGGCCAGCATACCGTTTGCCTTCTTGACCGCCTGTTGCACCTGCATGCTCGCCTTCAGTGACTGGTGTACAAGAACACCCAGGTCTCTCTGTACTTCCCCCTCTCCCAATCTATTGCCATTTAAATAATAATTTGCCCTCCCGTTCCTGCACCCAAGGTGGATAACTTCGCACTTGTCCACATTATAGTGCATCTGCCATTTATCCGCCCAATCGCCCAGTCTGTCCAAATCGCTCTGGAGCTTCCTGGTCTCTTCCTCTGAGCCCACCCCCCCTCCTAGTTTAGTGTCGTCTGCAAATTTGGAAATGCTGCATCCGACTCCCTGATCCAGGTCATTAATGTAAATTGTGAACAGCTGGGGTCCTAGCAACGATCCCTGCATTATCCCACTGGTCATTTCCTGCCATTCGAAAAAGACCCGTTTATTACAAATATTTGCTTCCTGTCTGCCTACCATTTCTCTATCCAAGTCAGGACCTTGCCCCCAATCCCATGTGCCTTAACTGTACACGCTAATCTCTTATGCGGGACCATGGGCAGGGCAGCCTTCAGGAAGAGTTCATAGAGTGCATTAGGGACGGGTTCCTTGAACAGTGTATTACTGAACCAACAAGGGGGCAGGCAATCTTAGATCTGGTCCTGTGTAATTAGACAGGATTCATAAAAAATGTCCTAGTAAAGGACCCCTTGGAATGAGTGACCATAACATAGTTGAATTCCAAATTTAGTTGGAGGGTGAGAGAGTTGGATCTCAAACCAGTGTACTAAGCTTAAATAAAGGAGACTATGAAGGTATGAGAGCAGAGTTGACTAAAGTTGACTGGGAAAATAGATTAAGGTGTAAGCCGGTACATGAGCAGCGGTGTACATTCAAGGAGATATTTTACAAGTTTCAAGAAAAATATATTCCACTGAGGAAAAAGGGGCATAAAAGAAAAGATAGCCATCCGTGGCTAAGTAAAGTAATAAAGGATAGTATCCGACTGAAAACAAGGGCATATAAAGTAGCCAAATCTAGTGGGAGGATAGAAGATTGGGAAGCATTTAAAAGCCAGCAAAGAATAACTGAAAAATTAATTAAGAAAGGGAAGATAGTATATGAAAGTAAACTAGCAATAAATGTAAAAACAGATAGCAAGAGTTTCTACAGTTATTTAAAAAGGAAAAGGGAGGCTAAAGTGAATGTTGGTCCCTTAGAGGACGAGACCAGGAAATTCACAGTGGGGAACATGGAGATGGCAGAAACGCTGAACAAATATTTTGCATCAGTCTTTACAGTAGAGGACACTAAAAATATCCCAACACTGGGCAAACCGGGGGCTATGGGGGGGAGGAGCTAACCACAATTAAAATCACTAAGGAGATGGTACTCGGTAAGATAACGGGACTTAAGGAGAATAAATCCCCTGGACCTGATGGCTTACATCCTAGGGTCTTGAGAGAAGTAGCGGTAGGGATTGCGGATGCATTGGTCATAATTTTCCAAAACTCCCTGGATTCAGGAAAGGTCCCAGCAGATTGGAAAACTGCTAATGTAACGCCCTTATTTAAAAATGGAGGTAGACTAAAGGCTGGGAACTATAGACCAGTTAGCCTAACATCTGTGGTTGGTAAAATGTTGGAGTCCATTAATAAGGAAGCAGTAACAGGACATTTGGATAAGCATAATTTAATCGGACAGAGTCAGCATGGTTTTATGCAGGGGAAGTCATGTTTGACAAAGTTGCTCGAATTCTTTGAGGATGTAACAAGCAGGGTCGATAAAGGGGAACCAGTGGATGTGTTGTATTTTGGCTTCCAAAAGGCATTTGACAAGGAGCCACACAAAAGATTACTGCACAAGATAAAAAGTCACGGGATTGGGGGTAATATACTGGCATGGGTGGAAGATTGGCTATCTAATAGAAAACAGAGAGTTGGGATAAATGGTTCATTCTCGGGTTGGTAATCAGTAACTAGTGGTGTTCCGCAGGGGTCGGTGCTGGGTCCCCAACTCTTTACAATCTATATTAACAATTTGGAGGAGGGGACCAAGTGCAACATATCCAAGTTTGCCGACGATACAAAGATGGGAGCAAAAGCAGTGAGCGAGGAGGACATTAAAAACCTGCAAAAAGACATAGACAGGCTAAGTGACTGGGCAGAAATTTGGCAGATGGAATATAATGTTGGAAAGTTTGAGGTTATGCACTTTGGCAGAAAAAATCAAAGAGCAAGTTATTATGTAAATGGCGAGAAACTGCAAAGTGCTGCAGTACAAAGGGATCTGGGGGTCCTGGAGCATGAAACTCAGAAGGTTAGTATGCAGGTACAGCAGGTGATCAGGAAGGCCAACAGAATCTTGGCTTTTATTGCAAGGGGGTTGGAGTATAAAAGCAGGGAAGTCTTGCTTCAGATCTATAGGGTACTGGTGAGGCCACACCTGGAATATTGCGTGCAGTTTTGGTTTCCATATTTAAGAACAGATATACTTGCTCTCGAGGCAGTTCAGAGAAGGTTCACTCGGTTGATCCCGGAGATGAGGGGGTTGAATTATGAGGAAAGGTTGAGTAGGTTGGGCCTCTACTCATTGGAATTCAGAAGAATGAGAGGCGATCTTATCGAAACATATAAGATTGTGAGGGGGCTTGATTGGGTGGATGCGGGGAGGATGTTTCCACTGATGGGTGAGACTAGAACTGAGGGGCATAATCTTAGAATAAGGGGCTGCCCTTTCAAAACTGAGATGAGGAGAAACTTCTTCACTCAGAGCGTAGTAAATCTATGGGATTTGCTACCTCAGAGAGCGGTGGAAGCTGCAACATTAAATAAATTTAAAACGGAGATAGACAGTATCCTAGCTGATAAGAGAATTAGGGGTTATGGGGAGCGGGCAGGGAAGTGGACGTGAGTCTAGGTTCAGATCAGCCATGATCCTATTGAATGGCGAAGCAGGCCCGAGGGGCCGTATGGCCTACTCCTGCTCCTACTTATGTTATTATGTTCTTATCGAAAGCCTTCTGAAAGACCAAATACACCACATCCACTGGTTCTCCCTTATCTATTCTACCAATTACATCCACAAAAAATTCCAGTAGATTAGTCAAACATATTTACTTTTTGTAAATCCATGTTCAATTTGTCCGATTCCGTCATTGTTTTCAAAGTGCTCTGTATTACATCTTTAATAATGGACTTTAGCATTTTCCCCACTACCGATGTCACACTTACCGGTCTCTAATTCCCCGTTTTCACTCGACCAGTTTGTTTAAATAGTTGGGTTACATTAGCTATCCTCTAATCCATGGGAACTGCACAGAGTCTATCGAATTTTAGAAGATGACAAGCAATGCATCTAATATTTCTAGCGCCTCTTCCAAAAGTACCGTAGGATGTAGATTATCAGCCCCTGGGAATTTATCGGCCTTCAATCCCGTCAATTTCCCTCAAACCATTTCCCTACAAATACTGATTTCGTTCAATTCCTCCCTCTCATTAGACCCAATGTTCCCTGGCATCTCTGAGAGTTTATTTGTGTCCTCCGTTGTGAAGACAGAACCAATGTATGTATTTACTTGTTCTGACATTTCTTTGTTCCCCATTATAAATTACTCTGATTCTGACTGCAAAGGACCTACGCTTGACTTCACCAAACTTTTTCTCTTCAGATATCTATAGAAGCTTTTACAGTCAGTTTTTATGTTCCCTGCCAGCTTACCATCAGAATCTATTACCCCTTCTTAATTAATCCCTTTATCCTCCTTTGCTGAATCCTAAACTGCTCCCAAACCTCAGGTTTGCTGCTTTTTCTGGCCAAATTATATGTCATCTCCTTGGATCTTATGCTATTCCTAATTTCCCTTGTTAACCACGGTTGAGTCACATGCGATCTTTAACAATTTGCCATTGCGTATCCACCGTTAGCCCTTTAAGTAATGTTCCCCAATGCATCCTAGCCAACTCGTGCCTGATACCATCGTACTTTCCTTTGTTTAAATTCAGGACCCTAGTCTCTGAGTCAACCACTTCACTCCATTTTAATGAAGAATTCTATCATATTATGATCGTTCCTCCCCAAGGGGCCCTGCAAAACAAGATTGCTAATGAATCCTTTCTCATTACATAATAGCCAGTCTAAGATGGCCTGATCTCTAGTTGGTTCCTCGACATATTGTTCCAGGAAACCATCCCGTATACACTCTAGTTATTCCTTATCCTCAGTATTGCTACTAATTTGGTTAGCCCAATCTATATGTAGATTAAAGGCACCCATGATAACAGCTGTGCCCTTATTGCATGCGTCTCTATTTCCCGTTTTATGCCATCCCTAACCTCAGCATTACTGTTTGGGGGTCTGTGTGCAACTCACACAAACATAGAAACATAGGAACATAGAAGATAGGAGCAGGAATAGGCCATTTGGCCCCTCGAGCCTGCTCTTCCATTCAATGAGATCATGGCTGATCATCCAAATTCAGTACCCTGTCGCTACTTTCTCCCCAAAAACAGGATATATCATTACAGAAGAGAGAATTTCTTTGCACAGAAAGGAACACCTTTATACAACAGGTTTATCATTAGACAACAGGAAATTGATTACACAGGAGGAACCTCCTTTACACAGCGGGAAGCATCTTTATTCAAAAGGGAACAGCTTTACACAACCGGGAACATCTTTACACGACATAGAAAACGTTTACACAATAGGGAACACACTTCCACAACTGGGAACATCTTTGCATGGCAGAGAAAACCATTACACTGCACTGTACTGACAACAGGATATATCTTTACACAGCAGATAACATCTTCAAACAGGGAACATCTTTACACAACAGTGAACAGCTTTACTCGACAGAGGCCACCTTTACAAAACAGGGAACAACTTTACAAAACAGGATATTGATTACACATGAGGGATCTCCGTTACACAAAAGGAAGAATCTTTACTCAACAGCGAACAGTTTTACACAACAGAAAACATATTTACACAACAGAATATATATTAACATAGCAGAGAATATCTTTAAACAAGAGGGAACGTCTTTACACAGCAGAGAAAACCTTTACATAACAGAGAACATATCTACATAACAGAAAACACCTTTACACAAAAAGTCATAGCCATAGTCATAAAGTTACGCAGCACACAAAGAGGCCCTTCAGCACATCGTGTTCATGCCGGCCATCAATGCCTGTCTATTCTAACCCCATTTCCCAGCCCTTGGTCCATGGCCTTGTAAGCTATGGCGTTTCAAGCGTTCACCTGAATGTGTCTTGAATGTTGTGAGGGTTCCTGCCTCTACCATCCTATCCGGCAGTGAGTTCCAGTTTCCAACCACCCTCTGTGTAAAAAAGTACTTCCTCAAATACCCTCTAAATCTCCTGCCCCTTACTTTGAACCAATGCCCCCTGGTTATTGACCCCTCTAGTAAGGGGAAAATTTCATTCATAGCTACGTGATCTATGCCCTCATAATTTTGTACACCTCAATCGGGTCCCCCCTCAGCCTTCTCTGCTGTAAGGAGCACAACCCCAGCCTGCCCCACCTCTCTTCATAGCTGAAGCGCTCCAGCTCAATAAACATCCTGGCGAATCTCCTCTGCACTCTCTCCAGTGCAATTACGTCGCTCCTATAGTGTGGTGACCAGAATTGCACACAGTATTCCAGCTGTGACCGAACTAGCGTTTTGTACAGCTCCATCATAACCTCCCTGCTCTTATATTCTATGCCTCGGCTAATGAAGGCAAGTATCCCACATGCATTTTGAACCACCTTATATTCCTGTCCTGCTGCCTTCAGGGATCTATGTACATGCACACCAAGATCCCTCTGATACTCTGTCCTTCCTAGGACCCTACCATTCATTGTGTATTCCCTTGACTTGTTTGTCCTCCCCAAATGAATCACCTCACACTTTTCAGCTTTAAATTCCATTTGCCACTGTTCTGCCCATCAAACCATCCCGTCTATGTCCTGTAGCCTGAGGCTTCCCTCTTCGCTATTTACCACTCCACCAATTTTTGTGTCATCTACGAACTTACTGACCATATATCCTACATTCATATCAAAATCATTAATGTAAACTACAAACAGCAACGGACCCAGCACCGATACTTGTGGTACACCACTGGACACAGGCATCCAGTCACAAAAACAACCTTCGACCATCACCCTGTGCCTTCTGCCAGTAAGCCAATTTTGCATTCAATGTGCCAAATTGCGCTGGATCCCATGGGCTCTTACCTTCTGGACCATTCTCCCATGTGGGGCTTTGACAAAAGCCTTACTGAAGTCCATGTAGACTACATCAACTGCACTTCCCTCATCCACATACCTAGTCACCCCCTTGAAAAATTCGCACAATTTGGTCAGACATGATCTCCCCCTGATAAATCCATGCTGACTATCCCTGATTAATCCCTGCCTCTCCAAGTGGAAACTATTTCTGTCCCTCAGAATTTTTTCCAATAATTTCCCTACCACTGATGTTAGGCTCACTGGCCTGTCGTTGCCTGGTTTATCCCTTCTACCCTTCTTGAACAATGGTACTATGTTAGCTGTTCTCCAGTCCTCTGGCACCTCCCCTGTGGCCAGAGAGGTTCTGAACATTTGTGTCAGAGCACTGCAATCTCCTCCCTTGCCTCAGACAGCAGCTTGTGATACATCCCATCAGCCCCTGGGGAATTATCCACTTTGAAGCCCGCTAAAACCGCTAGTACCTCCTCCCTCGCAATACTAATTTGTTCAAGTATTTCACAATACCCCTGCCTGATTTCTATGCCTACATGACCCTTCTCCATAGTGAACACAGATGCAAAATATTCATTTGAAAACTCACCTACATCTGCTGCTCTAAACACAGATTGCCATTCTATATCAATGATTTGGATGAGGGGACAAAATGTTACATTTCCAAATTTGCTGATGATACAAAGCTAGATGGTAGTGTCAGTTGCGAAGAGGGTGTGAAGAGGCTTCAAGGGCATCTCGACGAGCTCAGTGAGTGGGTGCGAACATGTCAGATGGAAGATAATGTGGATAAATGTGAAGTTATCCACTTTGGTAGAAAAAACAGAAAGGCAGAGTATTTCCTAAATCGTGAAAAATTGGGAAATGCAGGTGCTCAAAGGGACCTGAGTGACCTTCAGTCACTGAAAGTGACCGTGCAGGTGCAGCAGCCATTAGAAACGCAAATGGGATGCTGGCCTTCATTACAAGAGGAATTGAGGACAGGAGTAAAGAAGCCCTACTCCAATTATATAGGGCCTTGGTGAGACCACACCTGGAGCACTTGGTACAATTTTGGTCTCCTTACCTAAGTGAGGATATACTTGTCATAGAGGGAGTGCAACGAAGGTTCACGAGATTGATTCCTGGGATGGCGGCACTGATGTGTGAGCAGAGATTGAGTAAACTAGGCCTGTACTTCACAGAACTTCACAGAAACCCCACAGTGCAGATAGAGGCCATTTCGGCCCATCGAGCCTGCACCGACACATATCCCACCCGATCCCCGTAACCCCTACACCAACACATATCCCACCCTATCCCCGTAACCCCACATATTTAATCCCCGTAACACTAAGTGTCAATTTATCATAGCCAATCAACCTAACCCGCACATCTTTGGGCTGTGGGAGGAAACCGGAGCACCCGGAGGAAACCCACGCAAACACGGGGAAAATGTGCAAACTCCACACAGACAGTCGCCCGAGGCTGGATTCGAACCCAGGTCCCTGGCGCTGTGAGGCAACAGTGCTAACCACTATGCCACCGTGCTGCCCCTCAGAAGGAGGAGGGGGAATCTCATGGAAGCATACAAAATTATTACAGAACTTGATAGGGTGGAGGCTGGGAGAATGTTTCCCTTGGCTTGGGAGTCCAGAACCAGGGGCCACAGCATCAGGATAACGGGCAAACCATTCAGGACTCAGATGAAAATACATTTCTTCACACAGAGGGTGGTAAATCTTTGGAATTCTCTACCCCAGAGGCTCAGTCATTGGATATATTCAAAACAGAAGTCGATAGATTTCTGACTAGTAAGCGAATCAAGGGATATGGCGATGGGGCTGGTGAATGGAGTTGAGGCAGAAGATCAGCCATGATCTCATTGAATGGCGGAGCAGGCTGGAACGGGCCGAATGGCCTACTCCTGTTCCTATTTCTTATGTTCTTAAGTGGATTGCATGCTCCTTGTTACTGACTGAGACTTGGCTCACAATGGCAACATCGTGAACCGTGCAGAAGCCTCTCGACATGCCGACACATTGCACCACCTTTCCCACCAAAGCCACTGTGACAGCACTGTGGCCCTAGTCATTAATTCTCATCCTAAACTCTTCCCTGATCTTCCGAAAGAATCAAGGGATCTTTACATTTCTTTGGTAGGCCAGAAAGAACCTCAGTTTAACATCTCATCCAGGGGATGTTATCTCCCACAGTACAGAACTTCCTCAGCGGTGCACTGGGATGTCGGCCTAGATTAGGAAGTCAAGTTTTAGGAATGGGGCTCGAAACCACTGTCGTCTGATTCAGGGACGAGAGACTGAGACCAATAAGCCTGGGTAAACACTTTTCTTTTATCACTGCACTGATTTTCGCATGTCACAAAGGGCGAGAATACTGGGATGCCTTCTGAATCGCTTTGACGTGTTATCCCAGTATTTCGTTGCAGCTTTAGCTGCCTAAAATCTGCGTTAGCGCCATCTGTCGGCGAGTAAATGCAGATCATCCATATCAATCGTTTTATCCCTCGCTGGCTGATAGAATCATAGAAACAGAAAATCTTACAGCACAGAAGGGGCCATTCGGCCGGTCGTGACTGTGCTGGCTCTTTGAGACAGCTTTCCAATTTATTCCCAATCCTCACCTTTTTTCCTCAATCGTGCAAATGTTTCCTCTTCAAGTTCATGTTCAACATTATTGAGAAAGTTCCGATGTAACATGCTCCCACCATCCTCTCCGGTTGGGTTTTACAGATGTTAAAGGTACTCTGTCTGAAAATATTCCTCCACCTTTCCCCTCTAGCTCGTTTGCAAAATAACTTAAATCTGTAAACGGTGTTTACTGACCCACTACACAGAGGGTCCCAACTGGTTCTATCAAAACCCTTCATAATTTTGAATATCTTTATTAGATCACCTTTTGCTTCCTCACTCTAGGAACATAGGAACAGCAGGAGGCCATTTAGCGCCTCGAGCCTAATCCGCCATTCAATGAGATCATTGCTGCTCTGTGACCTCATAGCCTGTGCCTCATATCCCTTAATACCTATGGTTAACAGAAAACTAACAATTCTAGATTTAAGAATAACTAGTGATCTAGCATCAACTGCTGTTTGTTTGAGAGTTCCGCACTTCTACCACCCTTTGTGTGTAGAACTGTTTCTTAACTTCACTCCTGACAGCCCTAACTCTCTTTTTAGGCTATGTGCACTAGTCCTAGACGCCCTAATCAGTGGAAATATTTTCTCTATATCTACCTGAACGGCTCCCCTTAATATCTTGAAAACTTGAATCAAATCAGCTGCTAATATTTTAAATTCCGGGCAATACAACGCTACTTTATGTAATGTCTCCTGGTGAATTAACCCTTGCAGTTCAGGTATCATTCTAACAAATCTACGCTGAACTCCCTCCAAAGGCAATACATCTTCCTAAGTTGTGGTGCCAAAACTGAACACAGTACTCCAGGTGTGGTGTAACCAGGGCTTTGTATAGCTGTAGCATGACCTCCAACCCCTTGTATTCTAGTCAACTTGAACTAAAGTCCAGCTTTCAATTAGCCTTTTTAATTGTTTTTTTAAGCTGTACCTGACATTTAATGGCCTATGTATATGGATACCTAATTTCTTTGGCCCTCCATTGTTATTAGCTTTTCACAATTTAGAAATTACTCTGATCTAAACATTTAAGGTCCAAAGTGGACGAGGCAGACTTGCTTGTATTGAAATAAATTTTTCAGTTTTGTCAATTCATTAATGCTCTTATTATAGCTTTGTATTTTTATGCTTCCATCTTCAGTGCTTACAATGCCGCCTTTTCTAGTTCAAAGGCGAACAATCCCAAAGTCTTCAATTCCTCCACATATCAAACGTCCCTCATCGATTGTAGCATCATTTTAATCCTCAGTTGAACACAATACAAGGCCTAGTTATCCTTCCTGAAGTGTGCGGCATAGAATTGTATACAGTACTCAAGCTGAGGCCTAAACAATGATTTATAAATGTTTAGCCTGACTTGCTTTTTTGTATTCAATGCTCCTATATACAAAGCCAAGTATCCCAAACGCTTGCTTAACCGTCTTAACTGCTTGCCCTGCAAACCTCAAAGATTTATGGATATGCAGATCTAGATCACTCTGCTCTTGCACCTCCTTCAAATAGAACTATTTCTATTATAAGGCCTATACACGTAGTTCATCACAAGTTGGATCGCTTCACACTGATCCACATTAAATTGTATCTGCTATGTACATGCCAATTTCATCAGCCTTTCTATGTGCTCCGGAATACAGCTACTATATTCCTCACTATTTATTAAGTTGCCAATTTTTTTTCATCTGCACACTTCGAAACTGTACTCTTTATAAGCAAGTCCATATAATTTATATCGAACAACAGGAACAATGGTAATAATAACGATCACTAGGGGACGCCATTGCATGCTATTCGCCAGTCAGGAAAAAAATTCATTCAAATTACTCTCAGCCTCCTATCGCTTAGTCAATGCCATCTCTAAGTTACTACCGCCCTTGTAATTTCATGTGCTTCTATTGACCGAATAAGGCTTTCATTTGGTATTTTATCACATTATTTTCTTGAAAGTCGATACATACAGCATCTACTGCACGATTTTCAACAGTACTCTCTGTTTCCTCATCAAGTAACTCATTCGGGTTAGTCAGGCACGATTTCTCTTTAACAAATCGTGTTGGCTGTCCCTTACTAACCCATGTTTCTCCAATTGAGATTTGATAGATCCTTGATAATGGTCTCCAGTAGTTTTCTCACTTCTAACGTAAAATTGATTGTTCTGTAGTTACCATTTTTATCCCTCTCCCCTAGCGGTGTAACACCTGCAGTGCTCCAGTTCACGAGCACCACTCCCATCTCCAAGGAGAATGAAAGAATGTAGTCACTGCTTCTGCAATCAGAAGCATGTTCCCCTCAGCAACTAGGATGTGCCCGATTTGAGTTGCGGAGCGAATCTCATTAAAAGGACACACAGAAGAAATAATGCACCACAAACTAATTAGCTCATACATCAAATTATTGCAGCAGTAGTTTCGCTGCTTTATATCAGTGCGAAGAGAATATTACGGTAATATCCTGTCATTACCTATAGTTCAGAAAATTTAACTCGCAGACTGACCCACGCTGTCTGGGTTCTTGCTCAGGGGAAATTAGCTGGAGTGTTAGTAATCTCAGAAAGGTGCATTGTAACATATCACATTAATTTCAGCCAATAGGAGAGGGCCCAAAATGTTCAACAGACAATGGGAGAAGAGGAGAATGTTTATACGCAGCGAATTGTGCTGATGTGGGCTGTACTGCCTGAAATGGCGGTGGAAGCAGATTCAATTGTAATTTTAAAAGGAATTGGATACACACTTGAAAAAGAAAGATTTGCAGGACTACGAGGAAATAGCAGGGGTGTGGGGAGAAGGTTAATTGGATCGCTCTGTGCAGGAGTTGGCAAAGGCAATATGGGTCGAATGGCCTCCTTCTGTGCTGTAATTTTCTATGTTATTTACAGATTTAATGTTGCACCGGATTTAATTGAGAACCGCTCAGTAGGGGTCTGATTGCAGAGAATTACAAAGAACGTGCAGCACAGGAACAGTCCATTCTACCCCAGTGCTCTCTGCCGGTGTCCCTGGTCCACATTTTAATCACCTCTTATGCCCCTGCCCCCACATCTCCCTCGGGTGTGCATCTTGCCTCGACTGAGAGGCAGCAATGCCAGCTCATTCAGACACTCCACGGGGCAGCGACTTCACATTCTCATCACTCCCTGTGTGAAGAAGTTCCTCGCAAATTATCATCTGAACCGACAAACAGCTTGCATTCGATCCCGAACCAACCTGGGAGATATTTCTGGTGCTAGATAGATTGGTAGCTCGGTGAGCCAATCATCAACACCGAGAGCTGAGGGGTTATAGAAACATCTTCTATCTCTCTCTTTCTCTTTCTCTCAAGCCCACTTTCCACGTTCTTCACGTTTTGGTCGCCCCTCCCATTTCTCTACACTTTCGCTCTCTCATTACCCATTGCAGCTCAGTTTTATACACTCACTTTCAAACATTTGAGAGGAGGCCCGACACTGGGGGAGGCGGGCCTGCGTGGGAGAGGCACCGGGAGCTGAGAGAAGGCGGAGCGGCCATAAAGGAACGTGGCAGGGGAGGCCTGGCACTGGAGGAATCGGATCTGTGTTGGAGCGGCAGTGGGACCTGAGAGGAAACATTCAAAAGAGTGATGTTAGGGTGAAAGAAGTGACGTCGGCAATAGGGAAGGAGCTGATTGGTGAGTAGCTGGTGAGTGGCTTATTTTGAAGCTTATTTCATTTTTTGAGCATCACCTTTTCTTTGTTTGTAGTCTTTTAGTCTTTCACTAAGGGACGTGGATTACTCTAAATACTTTAGCTAATTGATCTAATAGCTAGAGGCATGGCAGTGCAGCTTGATCCCGTAGAGCACCCATCCTGTGCCAGGTGGGAAGTCCTGGATGTGCAGGACCTGTCGCCAGCTGCAGAATCTCGAGCTTGGGCGGCTGGATTCACGGTGTAGCATCTACGTGGCTGAGAGTTCCGTGGATAGCACGTTTCGGGAGGTGTTCACCCCACAGCTTATTAGTGTGCAGGCAGAGAGCAAATTGGTGACGGCTAGACAGAAGTGGGGTACCAGTCAGGTGGTGCCAGAGTCCCCAGAGTGCATCGCGCTCTCCAACCAATATTCTGTTCTGAATAATGGTGAGGGTGATGGTTCCTCAGGAGAGTGCAGCCAGAGACAAGTACACAGCACCATGGCTCGTGCAGCTGCACAGGTGGGGAGGAAGAAGAGTTGAAGAGCAATAATGGTATGGGATTCGATAGCTAGGCGAGCAGATAGGCGTTTCTGCGGCTGCAACTGTGACTCCAGGATGGTAGGTTGCCTCCCTGGTGCCAGGGTCTAGGGTGACACTGAGCGGCTGTAGGACACTCTGAGGGGGCAGGGTGAACAGCCAGAGGTTCTTCTCCATTTTGGTACCAATGACCTCAACAGAAAGAGTGATGAGGCCCTGCAGGCAGAGTTTAGGGAGCTAGGAGAGAGATTTAAAAGCATTATCTCAAAGGTGGCAATTTCCGTAATACTCCTGTTGCCCCGTGCTGGTGAGTACAGGAATATGGGAATAGATGAATGAATGGCTGGAGAGATGGAGCGGTAGGGAGGGCTTTAGCGTCCTGAGAAATTGGGACCATTTCTGGAGAATGTGGGCCCTGTACAAGCTGGACAGATTAAACCTCAACACTGCCGGGAAGAATATTCCCGTCGGGAGGTTTGCTAGCGCTTATTGGGGAGGGTTTAAACCAGATTGGCAGGGGGCTGGGCACCAGCATATATGAACAGAAAAGAGGAAGAAAATGCATACAATTGTATGTGTGTTGCATAGTACTAGAGAAGATAGTACGAGAGGCGGTAAAAAAAAAACACATTAGATAGGAGTAGTGTAAGAAAGACTACTAAAAATTCAAAAATGTGTTTAGAAATCAAGTGCGTAAATGCACAATGTTTGGTCAATAAAGTTGGTGAGCTACAAGCACAATTAGCCGTGTGGCAATATGATGTTGTGATAAGAACGGAAACGTGGCTTAAAACGGTGAGGACTGTGCACATAGTATTCAAGTGTACAAGGAGTACAGAAAAAATAGGGAAGGAAAAAAGGGGGCGGGTGGTAGTGCTGTTTATGGAAGACATTGTGGCCTAGAAATTAGGTTTGCCTCCGCCAGGGCTTTTGCGCCCGAAACTTTGCGCCCGCGATAATTGCCGCTGCGCCCGCCAAAAATTCAGCTGCCCCGCGCCCAGACGGCTGCGGGCGCTAATGGAGGGTTTCAGTGCCTCGCTATGGGCGCTGAATGCAGGTTTGCGGCGCTAATCCCCCGCTGCGGCACCCGATGCGGTGCGGCAGGCTGGGGTACTGCAGGCCTCCTCCTTCTGTTAAGGAGGAGCTGCCTGCAGCCGACCGCTGACCGGTCGATTCGCCCGACAAATGAGCCCGGCACCTCGGAGAAGTGCCTGGCTCGCGGGCCACACACATCAGTGCCGCGGGGGGGTGGTGGAGGAGTCCGGGGAGGGAGGTGCGGGCAGGCGGCCGCCGGGAAAGCGGCCGGCCGCCGCTCCACCTTAATGCGCCGGCACTACGTGCTGCAACATCCCATTGAACAATCGTTGGTTGCGGCTGCCACGGGCGAGGCGGCCGCAACTGAATTTGGGCGTCCGGCCGCGTTACCACGGCAACCGGGACGCTGCGCACACCGATGGCGTCATCGGTGCCGGCGCAGCGCTACCAGCTAACGCCAATGGTAGGGCCCAACGCAATTTCGATCGCGGCTATAATTCCGGCGCAAGGCCCTCTAACGCCTCTAATTGGGCGCTAACCCCACCGAATTTCTTTGGAAAGTGAGAAAGTTCTTGAGGGACCAAGGACAGAATCCATTTGGCTACACTTTGTAGTGTATGGCCTAGAAATTCAGTGCCCTTAGCGCCGATTTTGCGGCGCTAGAGGGCCTAGCGCTGCAATTGGCGCCGGCGCCGAAATTGCCTGGGGCCCTTCCGCCGCGGTAGACCGGTAGCGCTGCGCCGGCACCGATGACATCATCGGTGTGCGCAGCGTCCCGGTTGCCATGCCGACGGGCCCCAGCGCCGAAATTCAGTTGCGGCCGCCTCGCCCGTGGCAGCCGCAACTAAGACTCTGGCAACAGAGTCTTACATGACTTTGCGCCGGCGCATTAAAGGCCCCGCGGCGGCCGGCCGCTTTCCCGCCGGCCGCCTGGCCGCAGCTCACTCCCCGGACTTCCCCCACCCCCCCCCCCGGAACAGAAGCAAGCCCGGCACTTGTCCGAGGTGCCGGGCTCATTTTTAAAATGATTATCGCGGGCCGCGGCCACGTGCAGGCAGCTCCTCCTTAAGGGAAGGAGGAGGCCTGCACTTCCCGAACCTGCCGCACCGCAGTGGGCGCCGCAGCGCCGGAATAGCGCCGAAATTCAGCGCATAGCGCCAGTTTTCAGGCGCTAACATCTTTCAGCAGCGCCGGCAGCCGTTTGGGCGCAGAAGTAGTGAATTTTGGGCCCGACCAGCGCGACTTAGCTCCGGCACTAACCTCCGGCGCTAAAGCCCTGGCTGCGCCAAAACTCAATTTCTAGGCCTATGTACCTTTAAGAGCCCCTGTGTACTATAATACCGGTAGGTGACCACTCGGGTATATAAGCCTGTATAGCGTCTTGTATCTTTTAGTTCACCTCCAGACTTTGTTCGGTAAACACCTGTTAAACCAACTCCTGCATTCCGTGTCTCCCTAACACACGGATACAACAGTGGCGACGAATTGGAAATGGACTTACCTGCAATTCGGCAGCACCTCAAGGAGATCGATTCCTCAGACGAAGGTTGAAGAAAAAAAACAAAAAACTGTGGTTTCACCAGCTAGCCGGGCTGGTGGCAGGTACTGCACTAATCCTTCCTGGGCGGCGGGCTGGGGCTCGATCGGGTGGCTCTGCAGCGGGGCCGAGCAGCGAGTCAGAAAGTGGAGGCAAACAGAGACGGAGGGTGGAGCACTCGGGAGACGGCCGGCGCTGCAAAGCAGGTCGGTGTTCGGACCAAGCAGAGGGACGGAAAAGTCCCAGAGAGTCCGGCAGGAACGAGTCTCCAACTATTAAAAATATCTGTGTAAATAAAAACCGCGGAGAACAGCGTTGTCAGCAGCGGCAGCGGCAGGAAAGCGCGGGAGGTGCCATTTTGTCTCAGCAGGGAAGAAAGGAAAGCGCGGGAGGTGCCATTTCTGATTTTCAGGATGCCTAAGACTGACAATATTACTGCTTTCGTTAGTAATATAGAGGATTGGACCACATATGTGGAAAGAGTGGAGGTATATTGCACAGCAAATGAAGTAGAGGATGATAAAAAGGCATCGGTACTTCTAAATCTGATGGGCGCAAGGACATACGGGCTGTTACGGAACTTAATCACTCCAGCCAAACCGATGGACAAGAATTTTAAGCAGATTGTTGATACCCTACAGGAGCACTTAAACCCAACACCGCTGCTGATAGCAGAACGATTCAAATTCTTCAGGAGGAATCAGCACAAGAATGAAAGTAACGCTGATTACCTCACCGAATTAAGAAAGCTGTCAAAGCACTGCCAATTCAGGGCAGGACTGGCAGATTCTCTGTGAGACAAATTCGTCTGCGGTCTCCTAAGTGAAGGAACACAGAAAAGGCTACTTTCTGAGGAAGATTTGACACTGGACAAGGCTTTCAGTGTGGCTGTATCATACGAAGCAGCAGCAAGAGGAGCTGCAGAGATACAGCAAAAGCCACAGGACTTCGGCACCCATGAAATGACACGGGGTTTCGAGAGATGTTATCGCTGCGGCAGATCCACCCATGACCAGAGGGACTGCTGGTTCACGGACAAAGCATGCAGGCAATGCGGAAAGATGGGTCACATTGCACGTGTATGCCGATCTGGAAACAAAAAATCCACTGACAGAAAAAAAATCAATAAGGAAAAGTACAGAAAGGTACAAATGATGACGGACAGTAGCTCCGAAGACCAGAAGAGCGATAGTGACTCCGGAAACAAGAGACTAAGCTGTCTCAAATTACATAATGTAATTGCCAAAGAAGATTACCAGACCATTTGGGTTACCCTCACGAAAGCGGGGTCCCCAGTTAAAATGGAGCTAGATACAGGATCAGCTCTGACCGTCATAAGTCGACGGGATTACGAGCGGCTATTTCCACATATACCTTTGAAAGACACATCCATTATCTTGAAGACATATACGGGGCAGCAAGTATACCCCAGAGGGAAAATAAGGGTGCCTGTTGTATACAACGGCAAGGAAATACAGAAGTTGTATTTATACGTTCTGCAAGAGGGTGGTCAACTGCTGTTGGGACGTGAATGGATCAGGAAGATACGTTTAGACTGGCACTCCATTCAGGCCCTGACGGTGATCAGTAAGAAAAAAAATGATGATGACGTCATACCTGAACGATTAAAAGACATCTTGGCCAACACCAAAGAAGTGTTTCAACAGGAACTAGGAACCTTAAAAGGCATCACCGCCTAGGCAGGTGCTCACTAGGCTGAGAGAACGGGGCCTACAAGCAAATCGCCCCAAGTGCGAACTTTTCCAGAAACAAATATCATATTGTGGCCATATAATTAACGAAGAAGGGTTGCATAAGTCAGCTGAAAAAATTGAAGCGGTCATAAAAGCCCCAGCACCTGAAAATGTCTCACAATTAAGGTCGTTCCTGGGATTGATAAATTACTATCATAAATTTTTACCGAACTTGTCAACTGTTCTGCACCCTCTTAACGCACTGCTACAAACGGGAGTAGTTTGGAAATGGAGCGAAGATTGTAAACGTGCCTTCCATAAATGCAAAGGCTTCATCACGCCCAAGGAAGTGTTGGCTCATTACAACCCATCACTGCCAATCAGACTGGCATGCGATGCATCCCCTTATGGCGTAGGAGCGGTATTATTGCATAGATTCCCTGATGGCTCGGAGCGGCCGATAGCTTTTGCGTCACGCTCATTGAACTCAGCTGAGCATAACTATGCCCAGATCGACAGGGAAGCACTCAGCCTGGTGTGGGGAGTGAAGAAATTCAACCATTACCTACACGGACAAAAATTTACCTTGTTGACTGACCATCAACCCCTCATCTCCATATTCAACCCTAAAAAGGGCGTTCCCATTATGACAGCGCAAAGTCTACAGAGGAGGTCCCTTTTCCTAGGGGCACACCAATATGACATAGAATACAAAGGATCAAAACAGCATAGGAATGCCGACGGTTTATCGTGCCTACCGTTGCCAACGGTAGAAGAGGCCCCCCCAGTGGAGATGTTGCACTCAACCATAGTGGAGTGTCTACCAGTAACAAATTCTACCATTGAAAAGGAAACGAGAAATGACCCGACTCTCTCACGAGTCTACGATTTAACGGTGAAGGGATGGCCAGCACATGGCGAACCACTGTTGCCAGCATTCTCGCAAAGAAGAGAACAGCTGTCAGTGTGCCGAGGAACCTTGATGTGTGGATCCAGAGTGGTGATTCCACCCAAACTCCAGGATAAAGTGCTAAAGGAGCTTCACGAGGGGCATCTGGGTGGAGTGAAAATGAAGAAGCTAGCCAGAGCGTTTGTGTGGTGGCCAGGTATCGATGGAGACATCGAAGAAATGACCAAGAGCTGTCTAGGATGCCAGAAGGTCCAAAACGCCCCACCACAAGCCCCTCTACATCCATGGGAGTGGCCCTCATCTCCATGGCAAAGGGTACATATCGACTTTGCTGGTCCATTTATGGACTCAATGTTCCTAATAGCGGTGGATGCACACTCCAAGTGGCCGGAGGTAATAAAAATGTCCTCCACCACCACGGAAAAAACCATCACAGTATTAAGGACCATATTTGCCAGGAATCGGCTGCCTGAACAGATCTGTTCTGATAATGGACCGCAATTTGTGTCCGAAGAATTCAGGAAGTTCTTAAAAAACAATGGGGTTAAACACTACACGTCCGCCCCATACCATCCCGCCACCAATGGATTAGCTGAAAGGTTTGTCCAGACCTTCAAGAAGGCCATAAAGGCCATGGGTAATGAAGACATAAATCTACAACATAAGGTAGATAACTTCTTGTTTGCGTACAGGAATGCAACACATGTGGTTACAAACCAAACTCCCGCCATGATGTTTTTCAATAGAAGACTAAGATGCCGGCTGGATTTGATCAAGCCAAACATCAGAAGGGACGTAGAGAACCGGCAATTTCAAGGCATGAATGAAAGGCCAACTAGAACCTTCCAGATTGGTCAACAAGTTTTGGCCCGGGACTACCGTACCGAGAAATGGCAGCCTGGAACTATTTGCACACGACTAGGACCGCTGATGTATACCGTGGACATTGGAGAAAGCAGAATAAGGCGCCATGCTGACCAGATCATAGAGTCATCCGAAAAGGGACAACCTACACCACAACTCTATACGCCTAATGATGAAGCAGAGATACCCATAGTATCTACCTCCGATCCGGTGATACTGGAACCAGATGAACCCGACACTGGCATTCAAGCCGAATCGACCTTGCCAAAAGAACCTACTACACCACCAAAAACTACTACACCACGAGGCGTTATCCGGACCGAGTCAGGAAGCCTCCAGAGAGACTGACTTATAATTGATTAGAGTCATAGAGTCATAGAGTTTTACAGCACAGAAAGAGGCCCTTCGGCCCATCGTGTCTGCGCCGCCCATCCATCCCTGTCCAGTCTAATCCCATTTTCCAGCATTTGGTCCATAGCCTTGTATGCAATGGCATTTCAAGTGCTCATCCAAATGCTTCTTGAATGTTGTGAGGGTTCCTGCCTCTACCACCCTTTTAGGCACTGAGTTCCACATTCCAACCACCCTCTGGGTGAATAAGTTCCTCCTCAAATCCCCTCTAAATCTCCTGCCCCTTACCCTGAATCTATGCCCCCTTGTTATTGACCCCCCTACTAAGGGGAAAAGTTCCTCTTTGTCTACCCTATCTATGCCCCTCATCATTTTGTACACCTCAATCAGGTCCCCCCTCAGCCTTCTGTGCTCCAAGGAAAACAACCCCAGCCTGTTTAGTCTTTCTTCATAGCTGAGGCGCTCCATCCCAGGTAACATCCTGGTGAATCTTCTCTGCACCCTCTCCAAAGCAATCACATCCTTCCTATAGTGAGGTGACCAGAATTGCACACAGTACTCCAGCTGTGGCCTCACCAGCGTTTTGTACAGCTCCATCATAACCTCCCTGCTCTTATATTCTATGCCTCGGCTAATGAAGGCAAGTATCCCATATGCCTTCTTAACCACCTTATCCACCTGTTCCGCTGCCTTCAGGGATCTATGTACATGTACACCAAGGTCCCTCTGACCCTCTGTACTTCCTAGGGTCCTACCACTGATTGAGTATTCCCTTGCCTTATTTGTCCATCCAAAATGCATCACCTCGCACTTTTCAGGGTTAAATTCCATTTGCCACTTTTCCGCCCATCTGACCAACCCGTTTATATCGTCCTGTAGCCTGAGGCTTTCCTCCTCGCAATTTACCACCCCACCAATTTTTGTGTCATCTGCGAACTTACTGATCATACCTTTTACATTCTCATCCAAATCATCTATGTAGATCACAAACAACAAGGGACCCAGCACCGATCCCTGAGGTAACCCACTGGACACAGGCTTCCAGTCACAAAAGCAACCTTCGACCATCACCCTCTGCCTCCTGCCACTCAGCCAGTTTAGGATCCAATGCGCCAAGGCACCCTGGATCCCATGGGCTCTTATCTTCTTGACCAGTCTCCTATGCGGGACTTTGTCAAAAGCTTTACTGAAGTCCATGTAAACCACATTCACAGCATTTCCCTCATCCACCCCCCTAGTCACCCCCTCGAAAAATTCAATCAGATTTGTCAGACATGATTTACCCTTGACAAAGCCATGCTGACTATCCCCGATTAATCCTTGCCTCTCCAAGTGGAGACTAATTTTGTCTCTCAGAATTTTTTCCAATAATTTCCCTACCACAGATGTTCGGCTCACTGGCCTGTAATTCCCTGGTTTATCCCTGCTACCCTTCTTGTATAATGGTACTACATTAGCTGTCCTCCAGTCCTCTGGTACATCCCCTGTGGCCAGAGAGGTTCTGATAATTTGTGTCAGAGCCCCTGCAATCTCCTCCTTTGCCTCCCACAGCAGCCTGGGATACATCTCGTCCGGGCCTGGGGATTTATCCACTTTTTGGCCTGCTAAAACCGCTAGCACCTCCTCCCTCTCGATGCTAATATGTTCAAGTATGTCACAGTCCCCTTGCCCGATTTCTATGTCTGCATCGTCTTTCTCCAGAGTGAACACAGATGCATAAAATTCATTTAAAACCCCGCCTACATCATCTGGCTCTACACACAGATTGCCACTTTGGTCCCTAATGGGCCCTACCCTTTCCCTGGTTATCCTCTTGCCCTTAATATACTTATAAAACATCTTAGGATTTTCCTTTATTTTGCTCGCCAGTGTTATTTCATGGCCCCTCCTCGCCCTCCTAATTTCTTTTTTAAGTATGCCCCTGCACTTTTTACACTCCTCTAGGGCTTTTTCCGTCTTTAGTCTTTTGTAACTGCCAAAAGCCCCCCTTTTATTTCTAATGCATTTTTGCATATCCCTTGTCATCCAAGGTTCCCTTTGCTTGTTGGTCCCACCCTTGACCTTTACAGGAACATGTTGGCGTTGTACTCTCTCTATTTCCCTTCTGAAAGTCTCCCACTGTTTTGATGTGGATTTTCCTATAAGTAGCTGCTCCCAGTCCACTTTGGCCAGATCCTGCCTTACCATATTAAAATCGGCCTTCCCCCAATTTAGAACCCTTATTTCCGGGCCGTCTTTGTCTTTTTCCATGACCACCTTAAATCTCACCGAATTATGGTCACTGCCGCCAAAATGCTCTCCTACTGACACTTCCACCACTTGCCCGGCTACATTCCCCAGAATTAGGTCCAGTACCGCCCCCTCTCTTGTAGGACTTTCTACATGTTGGCTCAAAAAGCTCTCCTGGATGCACTTTAAGAATTCTGCACCCTCTAAGCCTTTCACACTCTGACTATCCCAATTAATATTGGGAAAGTTGAAATCCCCCACTATTATTACCCTATTATTTTCGCACTTTTCTGAGATTTGCCTACATATCTGTTCTGCTATCTCCCCCTGACTGTTTGGGGGCCTATAGTACACTCCCAGCAAAGTGCTTGCCCCCTTTTTGTTTTTAAGTTCTACCCATATGGCCTCATTAGAGGAACCCGCTAATATATCATCCCTCCTTACAGCAGTAATTGACTCCTTAATTAATATTGCAACACCCCCTCCCCTTTTACACCCCCCTCTGTCTCGCCTGAAGATTCTATACCCCGGAATATTGAGCTGCCAGTCCTGACCCTCCCTCAACCATGTCTCCGTGATAGCAACAATATCATACTCCCATGTGTTCAACAACAACTTCAGTTCATCCACCTTATTTGCAAGACTCCTTGCATTAAAATAAATGCCTTCCAGCCCTGCCATATTCCATTTTTGCCTTCACATATTTGCTCTGCCTTCCCAGCTGACTTGTTTTTTCCTCTGTATTTGGCTGTAAATCACCCCCTACTATAGCTCCACTCTGTACCCCATCCCCCTGCCAAGTTAGTTTAAACCCCTCCCAGCAGTGCTAGCAAACCTCCCCGCAAGGATATTGGTTCCCCTCTGGTTCAGGTGTAAACCGTCCGACTTGTACAAGTCCCACCTTTCCCAGAAGCAGACCCAGTGATCCAGGAAACTAAAGCCCTCCCCACTGCACCATCCCTTTAGCCATGCATTCATCTGTTCTATCTTCCTATTCCTATACCCACTAGCACGTGGCACCGGGAGTAATCCAGAGATTACAACCTTTGAGGTCCTGCTCTTTAATCCTTCACCTAGCTCCCTAAATTCTTGCTGCAGGACCTCATCCCTCTTTTTACCTATGTCGTTGGTACCAATGTGGACCACGACCTCTGGCTGTTCACCCTCCCCCTCCAGAATGCCCTGCAGCTGCTCAGTGATATCCTTGACCCTGGCACCAGGGGGGCAACAAACCATTCTGGATTCACGTCTATGGCCACAGAAACGCCTGTCTGTTCCCCTTACTATAGAATCCCCTACCACTATTGCTCTCCCACTCTTTATCCCCCCTTCCTGGGCAGCAGGAGCACCCCCAGTGCCAGGAAGTTGGCTGCTGCTGCCTTCCCCTGGTGAGTCATCCCCCTCAACAGTATCCAAAGCGGTATACTTGTTTGAGAGGGGAATGGTCACAGGGGTCTCCTGCACTACCTGCCTGCTTCTATTGCTCCGCCTGGTGGTCACCCATTTCCTGTCTTCCTGTGCAGCCCTTCCCTGCGGTGTGACCAACTCACTAAACGTGCTATCCACGACCCTCTCAGCATCGTGAATGCTCAACAACCCATCCACCCGCAGCTCCAGCGCCTCAATGCGGTCTGCTAGTAGCTGCAGATGGATGCATCTCCGGCACACGTGGTCATCAGGGGCACCGGGGTCCCTGAATTCCCACATAGAGCAAGAGGAGCATATCACGGGGCTGGGCTCACCTGGCATGACCTTCCCTTTAATTAATTTAAATTAATTTACTATCACCAATTAAAAATATCTCTAAGGCGCTTGTATAGTCTACCAACAGCCCCTGCTACACCAGAAAAGACCCTAGTAACTATAAACTACAGAGTTAAAGTTCAAAAAAGAGAAATACTCACCAACCAATCACTTACCTGCTCCCTGGTGACGTCACACTCTGATTACTTTTTACCTCTCTCCTCTGCTGTTGATTTGGTCCCGCCTCTGCTGAATCCGCCGGTTTTATGTGCCGCCGGTCGCGCTGCTGCTCTCCCACAGGTCCAAGCTCTCTGACCTCGCCTCTGCTGAACCCGCCGGTTTTATGTGCCGCCGGTCGCGCTGCTGCTCTCCCACAGGTCCAAGCTCTCTGACCTCGCCTCTGCTGAACCCGCCGGTTTTATGTGCCGCCGGTCGCGCTGCTGCTCTCCCACAGGTCCAAGCTCTCTGACCTCGCCTCTGCTGAACCCGACGGTTTTATGTGCCGCCGGTCGCGCTGCTGCTCTCCCACAGGTCCAAGCTCTCTGACCTCGCCTCTGCTGAACCCGACGGTTTTATGTGCCGCCGGTCGCGCTGCTGCTCTCCCACAGGTCCAAGCTCTCTGACCTCGCCTCTGCTGAACCCGACGGTTTTATGTGCCGCCGGTCGCGCTGCTGCTCTCCCACAGGTCCAAGCTCTCTGACCTCGCCTCTGCTGAACCCGACGGTTTTAAGTGCCGCCGGTCGCGCTGCTGCTCTCCCACAGGTCCAAGCTCTCTGACCTCGCCTCTGCTGAATCCGCCGGTTTTATGTGCCGCCGGTCGCGCTGCTGCTCTCCCACAGGTCCAAGCTCTCTGACCTCGCCTCTGCTGAATCCGCCGGTTTTATGTGCCGCTGGTCGCGCTGCTGCTCTCCCACAGGTCCAAGCTCTCTGACCTCGCCTCTGCTGAATCCGCCGGTTTTATGTGCCGCCGGTCGCGCTGCTGCTCTCCCACAGGTCCAAGCTCTCTGACCTCGCCTCTGCTGAATCCGCCGGTTTTAAGTGCCGCCGGTCGCGCTGCTGCTCTCCCACAGGTCCAAGCCCTCTGACCTCACCTCTGCTGAATCCGCCGGTTTTAAGTGCCGCCGGTCGCGCTGCTGCTCTCCCACAGGTCCAAGCTCTCTGACCTCGCCTCTGCTGAATCCGCCGATTAACTGCAGCAAATGTGTAGATTATTGTTCTTGTAAACATGTTAATTAATGATTACTTAAAATGTTATGTACTAATTATCTAAAAGGGGAGGAATTGTAGTGTATGTACCTTTAAGAGCCCCTGTGTACTGTAATACCGGTAGTGCCCACTCAGGTATATAAGCCTGTATAGCATCTTGTATCTTTTAGTTCACCTCCAGACTTTGTTCAGTAAACACCTGTTAAACCAACTCCTGCATTCCGTGTCTCCATTAACACACGGATACAACACACTTGAGGAGCAAAATTGTATGATCAAGCTTTTGCGGGTATTCTATAGGCCTCTAAAAAGCGAGAGCGAGATAGAGGAGCAAATCTGCAGGGAAATCGCAGAGAGGTGCAAGAGCTATAGTGTGGTGATATTGGGGGACCTTAATTAGCCAAATCTCGATTGCGATAATTCTAGGGTAAAGGGAGAGGAGGGGGATGAATATCTGAAATGTGTTCAGGAGAATTTCCTTGACCAGTATGTTCTTGGGCCAACTAGGAAGGAGGTATTGCTGGATTTGGTGCTGGGGATTGAGGTGGACCAGGTAGACCAATGTCTGTTGGAGAACACTTGGAGCGACTAATCATTGAATCATAAAACTTACATTAGCGATGCAGAGCTGCAATGACCAATCTAGAGTGGAACTTTGAATCTGGAATAGGGCTATTTTCAATGGGATGCGAAAGGATCTAGTCAAGGTAACATAGAACCAAAGACTGACAGGAAAAACAGTAATGGAACAATTGGTGATATTTAAGTAGAAGATGTTACAAGTACAGGCCAGGTAAATTCCAACAAGAGGGAAGGGTGAGGGAAGCAAAGCAAGGGTATCATGGATAATGAGGGAGATAGAAAAGATGCCGGAACATAAAAGACGGTGTATGATGCATGTCAGGTGTTTTCTTCACGAGAGAACCGGACAAAAATACATGCAGTTCAGAGGCGAAGTGAAGCTGGAAATAAGATTGGCAAAGAGAGAACTGAGAGTTGAATATCAGTTAACATAAAAAGGAACCCAACCCTTTTTTACCGGCATGTAAATAGTAAGAAGGAAGTAAGAGGCAGGGTGGCGCCTATTATAGACAAAGATGGTGATATGTGCTTAGGGGCGCAGGAAAAGGCTAGAATATTCAATGAGTACTTTTTATTGGCGTTTTATAAGGCGATGGATGCTGACAAAGTATCGACAGCAGTGGAAAAGTTAGAAGCAATGGAAAGAGTGGAATTTGATTGACACAATTTACTAGAATAGCTGGGTATGCATCGAGTGGATAAATTGTCTGGTGCAGATGGATTGCATCCCAGATTGCTAAGGGAATTGGGGGAGTATGTAGCGCAAGGGCTTGCCATAATTTTCCAACCTTCCCTAGATTCGGAGGACGTGCCTGAAGATTGGAAATTGTCAACGTGACACCATTGTTCAAGAAAGGTTGGAAGGACAATCCTAGTAACTACAGGCCGGTCAGTTTAACATCAGTTGTGGGTGACGTTTTAGAAACAATACTCAATGAAAAAATTAAAGGGCACTTGGAAAGGTTTAAGCTAATTAAGGTGAGCCAACGCAGATTTTTAAAATGCAGATCATGTTTGACTATTCTAATTGAATTTCTGATGAAGTAATAGCGCGGATCAATGATGGGAATGCAACGAATGTTGTCTACATGGATTTTAGGAAGTCACTTGACAAAGTATCACATCGAAGGCTGTTTAACAACATTGAGGCTCACGGAAGAGGTGGGTCAGTGGCAGCTTGGATAAGGAATTGGCTTAAGGATAAATAACAGCGAATTGTGGTAAATGGCTGTTTTTCAGACGGGAGGATGGTAGACAGTTGTGATCCTCAAGGGCCAGTGCTGGGGCAACTGCCTTTCTGATATATATATATATAAATGACCTGAATATTGCAATACAAAGTTGAATTTCTCTAAATTTGCTGATTTCACCAAACTTGAGGATGATACTGATCGACTGCAACAGCACATAGAAACTCTAGCAGAATGTGCTGACAAATGGCAGATGGAATTTAATAAAGAGAAGTGTGGTTGTGATGCATTTTGCCGGAAGGTACAGGGAGAGGTGATCTACACTTAATTGTACAGTTTTGAAGAATGTGCTGGTCCGAGGGACCTGAGAGTTAATGTGCATTGGTCCCTGAAGGTGGCAGGACACACTGCGAGAGTGGTGCGCAAAGCACATGGTCTCTAGGGTTTTATAAATAGAGGTACTGAGTGGAAAAGTAGAGATGTTGTGCTGCACCTTTATAAAGCGCTGGTTAGGCCACAACTGGAGTAATGCGTCCTGTTCTAGTCACCACAGTTTTTTGGGGGATGTACAAGGACTCTGGGACACAGATTTGATGTTTTGGCAAGCAATACGTGGGTATGTGATGGAAAGACGTTTTTATGCAGCGAGTGGTGAGGGCCTGGAACTAGCTGCTGACGGATTTGGTGGTAGCGGAGACACTCAGGCCTAGAAATTCAGTAAGGCGCTGCCAGCTTTGCGGCCAGTTACCGCCTAAAGAGGGCTTCTGCGCCAATACAGGAGTTTGCGCTGATATTCAGCGCAGTGGTAATGGCGGCGGTAGCCATTAGCGCTGCGCCGGCACTGATGACGTCATCGGTGTGCGCAGTGCCCCAGTTCTGCCCCGATACCGGCCCGATCCCCATATTTAGTTGCGGCCGCCTCTTCCGCAGCGGCCGCAAACAGCGACCAGAAAACGGGGCCGTACTGTAGCCTTAGTGGGGCGCTTTAAGGTGGAGGTGCGGCTGGCCGCTTTTTTGGCGGCCGCCTGCCCGCACCTCCTTCCCCGGCCTCCTCCACCCCCCCCGCGGCATTGCCAGCTGCTTTCCACGAACCCGGCACTTCTCCGTGCTGCCGGGCTCATTTGCCGGCACTATCCAGCGGTGATCTCCCCGTTGCAGGCACCTCCCCCTTAAGAGAAGGAGGAGGCCTGCAGTACCGCAGCCTGCCGCTCCGCAGCGGGTGGTGCAGCGGCGCCTAGAGCGCTGAAATTCAGTTTCAGCGCCCCAAGCGGGGGCGGGCACACCCTGGAATAGTGCCCGGTTCCAACTTGGGGTGCAAAAACTGAATATCTGACAGTCGCAACTGGCTCCGTGCCCAGCGCTAACTTTTGGGCGCTAGCCAGCTGGCGGGGCCATAGTGAATTTCTAGGCCTCAATGTTTTCTAGGTGAGTGTGGATAGGCACTTGAGGGAACTAAACTTGCAGGGCTAAGGGGATAGAGCAGGGGAATGGGACTGACTAGATTGCTCTACAGACAGCCGGCATAGAATCGATGGGCCGACTGGCCTCCTTCTGCGCCGTTATGACTCTGTGGCCTAGAAATTCAGTGGCCTGCGCCACCAGTTTGCGCCCAAAGAGGGCTTTTGCGCCACTGTGCAAACCTACCGCGATATTTAGCGGTGCGCTAATGGCGGCGTTAGCCAGTAGCGCTGCGCCGCCACCGATGACAGCATCGGTGTGCGCAGCGCCCCGCTATCGCCCCGCTGGCCATGTTTGGTTGCTGCCGCCTCCCCCGCGCCGGCCGCAAACAGCGACCGGTACACGGGGCCTACCTGTGCCGGTAGTGGGGCGAGTTAAGGTGGAGGTGCGGCCGGCCGCTTTTTCGGCGGCCGCCTGCCCGCACCTCCTTCCCCGGCCTCCTACACCTCCCCCCCCCCCCCCCCGCGGCATTGCCGGCTGTTTCCAGAGAGCCCGGCACTTCTCCTTGGTGCCGGGCTCATTTGCCGGCACTCGCGAGCGGGGATCGCGCTGTTGCAGGCACCTCCCCCTTAAGAATGAGAGGAAGGCCTGCAGTACCACAGGCTGCCGTGCCGCAGTGGGTGGCGCTGCGGCACTTTACACGCCGATATTCAGTTTCAGCGTCCCAAGCGGGGCGCCGAAACCCTAGTTTAGCGGCCGGCTTCCACTTGGGGCGCTGAAACTGAATTTCCCGCTGGCGCAAGTGGCTCCGCGCGCAGCGGTAATTCCGGCGCCCAGGCGAGCTGGGCGCCCCTAACTGAATTTCTAGGCCTATGCCTCTATGACTCTGTCTCATTAACCTTCCGCCCCCGCTCTCTTTTTTCTACCACATCCAGTCTCGCTGATTTCCTCCAGTTCCATTGCTCAATGACTCTCGCGCTATCCTTTTCACTTTGATTCTCTTTCACTCCAATTATTGGAATGGGCCTTTGGCGTAGCGGTAGCATCCCCACCGCTAGGCTAGAAGGCGTAAGGTTTCGAACCCCGCTCCAGACAATCCCCGCAAGTGGAGTCGGAGCTCCGGTTCTAAATTCTGCGTTGACATTCCAGCGGGATACTTGCGTGTGTGGGTGGTCCCCCCTCTCGTATCGGTTGTGGGAGCCCGTAAAACTCTCCAGCCATAGGACTATCAACCCTAATGGCTGGTACGAGGATGGTTACGGTCACGGAAGGAGCATTAACGCAGCCAGAAATCCTTCCACCACTTCATACAGTTCCCCAAAGGGAACAGTGTGAAGACACGTACGACGACTCCAATTACTCATATTCACTTTCTATCGTGTCCTCTCTTCATCATGTTTTGCGGTTCCTTTATCACGTTCATTTTTCGAAAACCTCTCTGGATGCTATCTCTTTGTCTCCCTCTCTCACACTGTCTCTGTCCCTATCTCTCCCCCTCTTTTGGTATGTTTTATTTCTATCCAGCACATAACATTGTCTAACAGCGCTGTTCCTTATAACACCGGTAGTTTGAAGTGGAGAGACTGCATAAGGTGGGATTATACCCTTAGAGCAGAAAGCAGTAAGGGGCGAATCAATGGATGTGTTATTATGAGGGGCACCGATAGACTTAAAAAAGTAACTGTTATCAAAAGGAAACATATTTAAGATAATTGGTAAAAGAACTTGGCAGGAAATAAAGATACTTGGTTTACACAGCGTGTTGTTATGATCTGGAATGCACTGCCTAAGGTCGTGGCGGAAACAGATTGAATATTAAATTCCAAATGGAATTGGATAAATGCCTTAAAAAGGGAATACATGCATGGCTGTGGATACAGAGCAACGGGTGAGACAAATTGCAAATCTCTTTCAAAGAGATTTTTGTTGGCCCACTGTTTCAGATGCGAATCCGTTGAGTTTAACGGAGACACCCATCATTTTTAATCGCATTTTCAACTCGGCGAAATATAGCAGAATTTGTGATTGCAAAGTAAGCATTTTCCTTGTTCTGCTTGTATCCCTGAGTCAAATTTCTGGCCCAACATCTGACTTTGGAAAGAGAACCACAGCTGATTTATTTTCTATGGCTCTGATATTAGATTTCCTACATTACAGCTGTGATTCCAATTCAAAAATATTTCATTGGCTGTGAACTGTTATGGGAAATTTTGAATTCCTGAAAGGTGCTAAAATATGAAAGCATATACTGTTTGTTTTAAAAATCGAATCGCGAATTCTTCTTTTGTGGAATCTCTGTCCCCGACGCAAACACTTCCCTCCAGCACTGTGCAATTGAATTATCTACCTTTTACTGTACATGAAAATCCACAGTTCCATCTCTAATTGTACTTTCCATTTCTTATACCACCGATCCACTAACACTTCCTGTCATATCGTTTGAACAACCGACTGGGGTGTATGTAGCAGGAGAGACGGTCAATATTACCTGCACCGTGAATGGAGCTTATCGCGATAAAACCTTCTACTTATATGTAAATGGTCGACAGCTGGTCTCTGGTGAAACCGCTGCAAAGTACAAGATTGTAACAATCCGCATTACCCGTTCTGACCACGGGGGGCGGCTCCAATGCCGATATGAAATGTCCTTGAGCAGTAGGTGGTTATTTTAACAGCTGAGCGAGGCTTTGACGCTGAATATAGTAAGTGAATGACAGTGGACAGCCTTTGTTAATATATCTATTCAATGCACTTGGTATTTTCAACAAGCCATGTTTTATTCACTTCAACAATATTGAACGTTTAATATTGGGAGAGAGAAGTAAAACCGAATGATCTTTGAACTCATTGCTCAAAGCTTTAGAGTATCCCAGTAACAATGGTCCGTGAATTCACCCGACGTGCATCGACTGCCAGCCGTAGCATTACTGAGATATCGCGGGTGAAATTTGTATCAGGCGGTAGAGCAAAACAGGCAAAAAAGACAATCGGAAGCCTGTTTTTCCGATTTTCGTTTCCATTTGTTTATATCCGATCCCATTGGGGGCAGTTTTTATCTCTACTCGCTCAGCAGAAACCTGACCAGTGGCCAGTTAAATTTTATTGGATTTTTCCAGCTCACAGCTCATGGTGAGACTTGGTGGGTAATTATCACCAAATACACCAAGCGGGAAAGAGCTGGTTTCAGGCCGGCCTCCTGTTTTACACTCCGCCAGATTTTACCCTCCATTGACTTTAGTGCAGTGTAAAATCGGGTCGGCTGATCGCTTCACAACCTGTCGGAATTTACTTTCATTTGAATTCGAGGGGAGTAAAATAGTCCGGTGGTGAAAAGCAGGCGAAGGACCTGCACGCGCCCGGCGGGTTCATGGTTTTAACATTAATGTGTTTCCTTGTTATCCTCACTGATCACTCTCACAACCCGTCAATTTCTCTTAACCGTCAGAATAAAGTATTTGTGAGCGGGGAGATGGTCAGAGTTACCTGTGGAGCCCGGTCTCCATATTTGGGGAGCATGTTCTATTTGTACAGAGGAGGCAAAAATGAACCAATCAAAATGGACACAACCAGTTCATGGGAATCCGCGGTCACCTTTGACATCGCGGACCTTGTGCAGACCGGGTCAGAAGGTTACTCCTGTGTGTATAGGGAAACAGTGTTAGAGCGGCCAATTAATTCAGAGCGAAGGGATACATTGGAGGTAACGGTATCATTGCTTGTCTCTCACATAAAGAAAATAAACAAGAATGAAATGTATCTCCTGCGGTATCACAAGACAGGAGAAAACAAGTCCGCTGCCGGTTTTGTTCCCCGCCTGATTTCGTTTACCACTTCAGTGGGCCATATATTCCGATGACTACAGGTGTGTACAAGCTGTGTACACACCCGTAGGGACATCGGAAATGCCGGTTTCACGCACTCAGCATGCATTGAAAACCGGTATTTCCGATCTTCAGGAATGATCTTGACAGTTCGGACGCCTGCCCTCGAGAAGAGCCTCTGCGGGCGGATAGTTCCGCTTTCTGGAGAACCTCCACCCGCTGAAAGCCCTTAGAAATCTTACACCTGGTAAAAGCAGGAGTAAGGCCTGTGTTTACCAGCATAAGAGTGGAAAAAAGTAAAAAAGAAGTTTTCACTCATTTATAATTTTAAAATACTTTTGAAAAAAGGCAGGTTTATTTTTAGCCCCGTAAAAAACTTCAATTATTTTTTTCAAAAAAATTAAACTTTGTTTAAAATGTTTAATTTATTATAATTTCAACTCATTTTAATAACGTGATTTTTAAAAATAATGTTTTACTGTTCATTTGAAATGAGCTCCGTTGATATATTTGACAGGTCTATCTGTCAAGTGTATGAAGGGGGATTCCCTTCTCCTATTGGCTCCCCATGGGCCTCCTGATCCCAGGGACGCTTGCGATCTGAATGCGCCTCTTGCATACCTGGGCCCTGCGCAGTTCGAGTTTGGAGAGGCCCAGTAGCGGAGGTAACGCATCTCGGAAGCCCTGAGTTAACCCGTAGATTATTCCAGATAGGGCTCCTCCGCACGCAGGAAGCCTCCGATCGGAAAATACGGGCCATTAATGTCTGTCAAATCGAATCGAAACCACCTGCTTCAAGGACTGCCTATGACATTTTTTATCCCCTACATATTTGAACTATCAAAGTTTAGTGCCACAATGACAGCAGGGCGCCAGGTATTTAACTCCACTGAATGTAGCGTCAGCCATAAAAGCACTCCAGACTGACTGCCCTTGACACAGTGCAGGTTTTTCTGTCAGAGAACAGAATCTGCATGCTGAGACTCTCAAAATGATTCTGTTATGCAGGATATTTAATCTAATTACATTGTGGGTTTCCATATCTCTCTCTGCATTGCATCTCGGCAGAACTTCACAAACTCGAAACCTGGGCTACATTAGCAGCACTGGGCATTTCAAAGCAACCATTTCCTTATGCAGCTCGTATTCCAGAGTGAAATCTCGGGCCTAAAACCAGACTTTGGACAGAGAACTCGAGATGATTTTGGTTCTTCGGCTCCGCCATTTGATTTCCTACATTAGAACAGCGACTACACTTTAAAAGTAGTACATTGGCTTTAAAGGGCTTTGAGAAGTCCGGAGGTCATGAAAGAGTTATGTAAATGCAACTATTTCTTTGTTTCTTTGTAATCAAATCCCAAACTCCCCTTTTGTAGAATCTCTCTATCTGATGTGAAACGGCGTTTCAACACCGCACAATCATCATTGAGTTCCCAACCTTAGACTTAGCATGAAAATCGGCAGAACCATTTCTCATTGTACTTTCTATTTATTTTTCCACAGATCCGCTAACAACGCCAGTGATATCTCTTCATCAACCGACTGGGGTGTATGTAGTAGGAGAGACGGTCACCGTTACCTGCAGCGTCACCGGAGATTATCAAAAGAAAACCTTCTACTTTTACAAAGATAATGCTTGGCTTTATTCCGAGCAAATCATCACAGAGAACAACATTAGAACATTTGCGGTTACCAGTAAAGACCAAGGAGGGAGATACCAGTGCCGATATAGAACCTCTGTCAATGGAAGTTGGTTAGAATCCCATCGCAGCGAGTCTGTGACGGTCACTGTAGCAGGTGATTGACAGAGACAGAGGATATTTGTTTTTTTAATCACTCTTAGTATTTGTATAAAATCATGCTTTAATCACTGTAACAAAATGAATGGTTTAATGTTAGGAGGGAGGAAGATAACCGAATGGATTTTGATCTTATTGCTTAAATCTAGACAGGATCCCTGTATCACTGGCCGATGGAGTTCAATGTGGGAAAGTGTGAGGGCAGTTACTTTGTACCTTAAGAATAGATCAGTGTATTTTCTAAATGGCGAGAAGTTAGGAGCTGTGGATGAGCAGCGAGATGTACATGTCCGTGGCTGCAGTGTGTACCATCTACAAGGTGCACTGCAGCAACTCGCCAAGGCTTCTTCGGCAGCAACTCTCAATCCCGCGGCCTCCTCCACCTAGAATGACATGGACAACAGGCGCATGGGGACATCATCACCTCCACGTTTCACTCCACGTCACACACCTTCTTGACTTGGGGATATATCGCTGCTCCTTCATCGGCGGTATTTCCTGAGGTCATGAATGGCGCTATGGAAATGCTAGCCTTTCTTTGTTTCTTTGTAATCAAATCCCGAAATCCCCTTTTGTGAAATCTCTGTCTCCGATGTGAAACTGCGCTTCATCACTGCACAATCACCATTGGGTTCCCAATCCTGCACTGCACATGAAATTCCGCAGATACATTTCTCATTCTACTTTCTATTTATTTTACCACAGATCCGCTAACACCGCCAGTGTTATCCCTTGACCAACCAACTGGGGTGTATGTTATAGGAGAGACGGTCACCTTTAGCTGCACCGTGACTGAAGATTATCGTGATAAAACCTTCTACTTTTACAAAGATAATCAATGGCTGTACACCGCACAAATCATCACCAAGGACAACTTTAGAACATTCCTGGTTAGCAGTGAAGGCCAAGGAGGGCAGTACCAGTGCGGATATTTAACCTCCGTCAACAGAAGGTGGTTAGAATCTCATCGCAGCAACTCTGTGATGATTTCTGTAGCAGGTGAGTGAAAGGGAGGTTTTTGTATGTTTTTTCAAGCTTTTGATATTTTTATGAAATCATGCTTTAAACAGTGTAAAAAAATGAATGGTTTCATATTAGGAGAGAGGAAGATAACCGAACTGGTTTTGTTCCTATTGCTCAACTCTAGACAGGATCCCTGTAACACTGAGCTCATTATTCACCCGCTGTGAATCTATTATGGGCAAAGGGTGTTACTGGAGATACGAGGGTGAAAAGCATCACGGGCGGTAGCGCAAAACTGGCGAAAGTGAATCGGTCTCCAATTTCGCACCCGCCCGATTTCTGATTCCATTGTAGGCAATGGGAGCTAAAATCCGGCGATGTGTAAAACAGGCTATCGATGAGCCATCGCCTGTTTTAGGTCAATGTACAAGACGAATTTATGCCCCATTCCATCAGAATTTTGTGAATTTAACACCGATGAAAAACATGAGCTCGCAGCCCGCGGAGGGTGATTTTATCCACATCATCCAGGCGGGAGAGAGGCGGAGAGGGATCGGCCTCCCGTTTCAACTACGCCCAATTATATCCTCCATTGACTGAATGGAGGGTAATATCGTGCTACATTACAATTGCTCCTAAAACAGGAGCTCGCAGCCCGCGGATGGTAAAATTATCCACATCATCCAGGTGGGAGGGAGGCGGATATGGATCGGCCTCCCATTTCAACTATGCCCAATTATACCCTCCATTGTCTTGAATGGACTGTAAAATCGAGCTTGTTTACAATTGCTCCTGTAACTCAGTACTGAGGGAATGCTTTGTTAGGGAGCTGAGAGACTCGGTAATTTGCGATGTGAAAACCAGGCCTTCTGACAGGGGAACTGCAAATTGTCTGTTATCTTCAAACAATCTATGTCCCTGATTTCCAATTTTACTCCCTAAATGTCTGGAACTAAAACAGCGAAATGGTGAATATCAAATGGCTTCATCCGGCGGAGTTTTAACTCCACTGAGTGTATAGTCAGCTCAACAGGCATTGTCAGACTGGCTGGTCTTGTCAGATTACAGATTCTTAGTCAGATAACCGAATCTGCAGAACGAGATTTTCAAAATCATCCTGATATGCGAAATATTTTATCTTAAGTACATTGTAGGTTTCCATGCCTCTAATGGATTGCATTTCGACTGCAAATCGCAAATCCGCGACCTCCATCATCAGAAAGGAAGCTGGCAGTAGTTGCATGGGAACAACATCATCTCCTAGTTCCACTTTCAAATCGCCCACCATCCTGCCATGGAAATATATCTGGTGATCATTCCTCGTCGCTGGGTCAAAGTTCTGGAAGTCGGTATCGAACAGCATTGTGGGAGCACAAGTTGGTTCAAGAAGTTGGCCGACCGCCATCTTCTCAGTGGCAACTGGAGTTGGGAAATGAATGCCGGCCTTGCCAGCGACGCCCACAACCTACAGCCCAGCAAAACTAAACTCCTTTATATGAAATGCAAATCCCCACGGTTTATGGGAGTTGTTCACTGCTATTAATCAGGTTATGGCTCGAATAAGTTTCCTAGAAATGTAAATTTCAAACTAACACCATCCACTTCTTCTCCTGATATCACAGAGGGACATTTCAGTGATGAGACCAGGTTTTGGAACTAGTTCCCCAGGTATATTTCCTGTCCCACTTCTATTTGAAACCATCTTTGTAGAAATTGAATCGCCGATGCAAACACTTGCCCAGAAATTCCGGTCGGGGGCTTCCCGCGGCTGCAAGCCCCCGACATGCACTTACCTAGCGGGCCGGCCGTTGAGCTGTGGGCCCGCGTGGGATTCCGATCCTGGGCCTGCTCCAACTGCCGGCGCGCAGTGCTTGCGTATCCCAGGGGCACAGTTAGTTCGATGCGTCCCCTGGGATCACGTGCGCCAAGGAGAGCCAATGCTAGCAGGGAATGCTTCATTCATAAGTTTGACAGGAAGAGCTGTCAAACCTATAAATACTATAAGCCCCAAAACATCATTAAAACTTCAAATACATTTTTAAAAGAATCAAATTTTTAAAATAACTATAAATTACATGAAATAACTATTTTAAACAATCATTTAAATTTTTGAAAACATTATTACATTTTCTAACGGGGCTAAAAATAAACATACCTTTCTTTGAAGTGTTTAAAAATAATAAATCTGTGGAGAAAATGATTTAATGTTAATTAATTCACCACTTACCTTGTTAAAAGTAGGCCTTGAGCCTGCTTTTTAAAAGTGTAACTGCTGAAGACTTACCCTCCCAGAGAAACCTGGAAAAAAAATCGTAAGTTTGATGCGCACACGCTCCCTCTCCAGCGCATGCGTTGGACCTCTCAACCCCTTCTTTCAGGGGAACGGAAGTGCCGGTTTCCCACGCATGCTCAGTGCATGCACGAAACCAGCACTTCTGTTGGGCCTACACGTGAGTACCCCATGCGTACTCACCCGTGGAGACCCGAATTTCTGGGCCATTTACTTTTAACTCGTCACAATCGTTATTGAGTTACCAAACTTTCATGGCACAAGAAAATGCAGAACCCCATTTCTGTTGTTCTTTCCATTTATTTTACCACAGATCGGCTCACCCCGCCAGGGATATCACTTGATCAACTGACTGGAGTATACACAAAGGGAGAGACAGCAACCATTGCCTGCACAGTGAACAGAGAGTATCGCGGTCAAATTTACTTTTACACAGGTACTCAACGTCTGAACACTCCTCAAATCGTCACAAAGGACAATCTTGGAACATTCCTGATTACCGGCACAAACCAAGGAGGGCGGTACCAATGCCTACATAGAATCTCCGTCAATAGCAGGTGGTTATGGTCCCCGATCAGTGACGCAGTGGTGGTCACTAAAGCAGGTCAGTGAAGAGGAATACAGACTGTTAATATTTCTATTCAACGATATTGGTATTTTACCAATAAATCTAACTAGTTTCAATGATCAGTGTTTATATATCACACGGAGGCTCATGGCGGTCAGCCCCTTACAGTGCCTTTGAACAATGGGTAAAGAGTCGGCATTTACGATTGTGGAAAGGGAGCATTATTGCCTTTATTTTAATTCATTTATGGGATCTGGGCGTCGCTGGCAAGGCCAGCATTTATTGTCCATCCCGAGTTGCCCATGAGAAGGTGGAGGTGCACCTCATTCTTGAACCGCAGCAGTCCGTGTGGTGAAGGTACGACCACAGTGCTGTTAATGAGGGTGTACCAGGATTTTGAACCAGCAACGATGAAGGATCAGCGATATACTTCTAAGTCAGGATGGTGTGTAACTTGGAGGGGAACTTAGAGGTGGTGGTGTTTCCTTGTCCCTGCTAATCTTGTCCTTCTAGGGGGAAGAGTCCACGGGTTAGGGAGATGCTTCTGAAGAAGCTTTGGCCAGATGCTGCAGTGCATCCTGTAGATGGTACACACTGCAGCCACGGTACGCTGGTGGTGGAGGGATTGAATGCTTAAGGATGTGGATGAAGGGCCAATCAAACGGGCTGCATTGTCCAGGATGGTGTCGAGCTTCTTCTGGGTTGTTGCAGTTGCAGACATCCAGGCAAGTGGAGAGTATTCCATCAGACTCCTTACTTGAGCCTTGTAGATGGTGGAAAGGCTTTGGAGAGTCAAGAGGTCAGACACTTGACTCAGAATACCCAGCCTCTGACCTGCTCTTGCTTCCACTGTATTTATGTGGCTGTCCAGTTAAGTTTCTGTTCAATGGTGACCCCTAGGCTGTTGATGGTGGGGGACTCGGCGATGCAAATGGAGTTGAATGTCAAGGGGAGGTGGTTAGACTGGCGCTTGTTGGAGATAGTCATTGCCTTGATCTACTGTGGCAAGAATGTTACCTGGCACTTAACAGACCAAGCCTGAACGTCGTCCAGGTCATGGAATGATTGACCATGACATGGTTGAATACCATATTCAATTAGAGGGTGAGAAGGTTGGATCTCAAACAAGCGAGCTAAGCTTGAACAAAGGAGCCTATGAAGGTATGAGAGCGGAATTGAGTAGAGTGGATTGGGAAAATAGATTAATGGGTAAGACGATACATGATCAGTGGTGTATATTTAAGGAGTTATTTTACAACTTCCAAAAAATATATATTCCACTGAGAAGAAAAGGGTGTAAAAGAAAAGACAGCCATCCGTGGCTAAGTAAAGAAATTAAGGATAGTATTCGAATAAAAACAAGGGCATATAAGGTAGCCAAATCTAGTGGGAGGATAGAGAATTGGGAAAACTTTAAAAGACAGCAAAAAATAACAAAAAGATTGATTAAGAAAGGGAAGATAGATTATGAAAGTAAATTAGCAAAAAATATAAAAACAGATAGTAAGAGTTTTTATAGTTATATGAAAGGAAAAAGAGTGGCTAAAGTAAATGTTGGTCACTTAGAGGATGAGACCGGGAAATTAATGGTGGGAAACATGGAGGTGGCAAAAACACTGAATGAATATTTTGTATCAGTCTTTACAGTAGAGGACACTAAGAATATCCCAACACTGGACCAACAGGGGGCTATAGGGGGGGAGGAGCTAAACATGATCAAAATCACGAAGGAAGTGGTACTCGGTAAAATAATGGGACTCAAGGCGGATAAATCACCTGGACCTGATGGCTTACATCCTAGGGTCTTGAGGGAAGTGGCGGTAGGGATTGTGGATGCATTGGTAATCATTTTCCAAAACTCCATGGACTCAGCAAAGGTCCCGGCAGACTGGAAAACTGCTAATGTAACACCCTTATTTTAAAAGGGCAGTAGACAGAAGGCTGGAAACTATAGACCGGTTAGCCTAACAGCTGTGGTAGGTAAAATTTTGGAGTCCATTATTAAGGAGACAGTAACAGGATATTTGGATTATCATAATTTAATAGGACAAAGTCAGCATGGTTTTATGAAGGGGAAGTCATGTTTGACAAATTTGCTGGAGTTCTTTGAGGAAGTAACATATAGAGTGGATAAAGGGGAGCCAGTGGACGTAGTGTATTTAGACTTCCAAAAGGCATTTGACAAGGTGCCACACAAAAGATTATTGCTTAAGATAAAAAATCACGGGATTGGGGGTAATATTCTGGCATGGATAGAGGATTGGCTATCTAACAGAAGGCAGAGAGTTGGGATCAATTGTTCATTCTCAGACTGGCAATCAGTAATTAGTGGTGTTCCGCAGGGGTCAGTGCTGGGTCCCCAACTCATTACAATCTATATTAACGATTTGGAGGAGGGGACCGAGTGTAACATATCAAAGTTTGCACATGATACTAAGATGGGAGGGAAAGTACTGAGTGAGGAGGACATAAAAAACCTGCAAGGGGACATAGACAGGCTAAGTAAGTCGGCAGAGTTTTGGCAGATGGAATACAATACTGGAAAGTGTGAGGTTATGCACTTTGGCAGGAAAAATCGTAGAGCAAGTTATTATCTTAATGGCAAGAAACTGGAAAGTACTGAAGTACAAAGGGATCTGGGGGTCCTGGTGCACGAAACTCAAAAGGTTAGTATGCAGGTGCAGCAAGTGATTAAGAAGGCCAATGGAATGTTGGCTTTCATTGCTAGGGTGATAGAATATAAAAATAGGGAGGTATTGCTTCAGTTGTACAAGGTATTGGTGAGACCGCACCTGGAATACTGCATACAGTTTTGGTGTCCATACTTAAGAAAAGACATACTTGCTCTCGAGTCAGTACAAAGAAGGTTCACTCGGTTAATCCCGGGTATGAGGGGATGGACATATGAGGAGAGGTTGAGTAGATTGAGACTCTACTCATTGGAGTTTAGAAGAATGAGAGGCGATCTTATTGAAACAAATAAGATTGTGAAGGGGTTGGATCGGGTGGATGCGGGGAGGATGTTCCCGATGATGGGTGAAACTAGAACTAGGGGGCATAGTCTTAGAATAAGGGGCTGCTTTCAAAATTGAGATGAGGAGGAGCTACTTCACTCAGAGGGTGGCAGATCTATGGAATATGTTGCCCCAAAAAGCTGTAGAAGCTACATCATTACATAAATTTAAAACAGAAATAGACAGTTTCCTAGAAGTAAAGGGAATTAAGGGTTATGGGGAGCGGGCAGGAATTTGGACATGAGTCTAGGTTCGGATCGGACATGGCCCTGTGGGTAGCGGAGCGGGCCCAGGGGCCGTGTAGCCTGATCCTGCACCTATTTCGTGTGTCTAATTCTGTTAGATTCAGGAGATGGTTCTGTGATAGTAGATTGGCGGTTAGGATCAGATCAGCCATGATCTCATTGAATGGCGGAGCAGGCTCGAGGGGCTGATTGGCCTACTCCTGCTTCTATTTCTTATGTTCTTATGTTCTTATGAATGGAACAGAACACTGCAGTCATCATCGAACATCAACATTTCAGACATTATGTTGGAGGGAAGTTCATTGAACAAGCAGCTGAAGATGGTTGGGCAGGGGACACAGCCCTGACGAACTCCTGCAGCGATGTCCTGGGGCTGTGATGATTGAACTTCAATCCCCACAACCATCTTCCATTAAGCTATGTATGACTGTTGCCAGTGGAGTGTTTCCCCCTTATTCCCATTGACTTCAGTATTACTAGGTCTCATTGATGCCAGACTCGGTGAAATGCTGCCTTGATTTCAAGGGCAGTCACACTCACTTCAACTCTGGAATTCAGCTCCTTTATCCATGTTTGGACCAAGGCTGTAATGAGATCGGGAGCCGAGTGGTCTTGGCGGACCCCACACTGGGCATCAGTGAGCGATATATCATATAGTATGACATAGAATTTACCCACAGTAACAGACATAGAAACATAGAATATAGGAGCAGGAGTAGGCCATTCGGCCCCTCGAGCCCGCTCCGACATTCAATGCGATCATGGCTGATCATTCAATTCAGTACCCGGTCCCTGCTTTCTCCCCATATCCCGTGATTCCTTTAGCCTTAAGAAATATATTCAATTCCTTCTTGAACATATTTAATGAATTGGCCTCTACTGCCTCCTGTTGTAGAGAATTCCACAGGTTCGCCACTCTCTGGGTGAAGAAATTCCTCCTCCTTTCTGTCCTAAATGGCCTACCCCTTATCCTTAGAATGTGACCCCTGGTTCTGGACTCACCGACCATCGGGAACTTCCTTCCTGCATCTAGTCTGTCCAGTCCTGTCAGAATTTTATAAATTTCAATGAGATCACCTCTCATTCTTCTAAACTCCAGCGAGTACAAGCCCAATCGACCCAATCTCCCCTCATACATCATTCCTGCCATCCCAGGTATCAGCCTGGTGATTCTTCGTTGAACTCCTTCCATGGCAAGAACATCCTTCCTCAGATAAGGCGACCAAAACTGCACACAATACTCAAGATGTGGTCCCACCAAGGCCCTGTATTACTGCAGCAAGACATCCTTGTTCCTTTACTCAAACCATCTCGCTACAAAGGCCAACATACCATTTGCCTTCTTAACCGCCTGCTGCACCTGCATGCTTACCTTCAGCAGGTGGTGCACAAGGGCACCCAAGTCTCGTTGCACTTCCCCTTCTCCCAATTTATTGCCATTCAGATAATTATCAGCTTTCCTGTTTTTGCCACCAAAGTGGATAACCTCACATTTATCCACGTTATATTGCATCTGCCACGCTTTTGCCCAATCACCCAACCTGTTCAAATCATCCTGGAGTTTCTCGGCATCCTCCTAACAGCACACATGCCCACCCAGCTTTGTGTCATCTGCAAATTTGGAGATATTACATCTAGTTCCCTTGTCTAGATCATTAATATATATTGTGAATAGCTGGGGTCCAAGGACCGATCCCTGCAGTACCCCACTATTCACTACTTGCTACTCAGAAAAAGACCCGTTTATTCCAACAATTCGGCCCAGCTGGTGTAAGCCGGAATTTCAGCTCCACATGAGCCTGCTACCACATTACATCAGCTCATCCTTTCTGCATATTCTTCCATTACCTTCTCCCTCGTGTGTGTAACGAGCGACCCCTTAAATGTAGCCAAACTAGCCGCCTCAACCACTCCAAGTGGTAGCGAGATCCACATTATCGCAACCATCTGGGATGTATTAGTGACTATCTGATATTCATGGCTCCCAGATTAGGATTCCCACAAAAGTGGAAACATTTTCCCTGAGTCTCCCCAATCAAAAACTTTCGTAACCTTGAAGATCTCCATCAGGTCACCCGTCAGCCTTCTATTTTATAGTGAAAAGAACCCCAACCTGTTCAACATTTCCTGATAGTTTTAACCTCTGTGTTCTGGATCATCCTTGTAAATCATAGTTTCACCTTCTCCTGCGTCTCTATATCATTTTTATAATATGGAGTCCAGAACTGTGCACAATACTCCACGTGTGGTCCATAAAATCTTGTGCAGGCTGTGGAGTCTTAATACAGGATCTATGTTCCTGGTTTCCAATTTCCCCCCACATGTCTGACCCATCAGGGTGTATCGATTAATACCACAAACCAATGAGGGCGTTACCAACGCCAATATAGAACCTCCTTCAATAGCAGGTGGTTAGAATTGATGGTCACTTTAGCTGGTGAGTGAAAGGGAGCAGAGATTTTAATATGCATATTCAATGCTCTTGGTATGTAGAGAAAATCAGCCGTATTTCAGTAACATTGTTTAATACTCACAGAGAGTGTCACTGCGCTCAACTCTTGTCTGTAACCAGTAATTCTGAACTCACAGGCTGACACTTTCCTGTCAGCGACACCATTAATCAGAGAATCACAGAGCACAGAAGGAGGCCATTTGGTCCATCCTGCCTGTGCCGGCACTGAAAGAACTGTCCAAATAGTCCATTTGCCTTAGCTTTGAAATCATTCCTAACGTGTGATGCCCCTTATTGGACATAATACTCCAGCTGGAACCTAAGCAGTGACGTATAAATGTTTAGCATAACGTCCTTACTTTTATACTCTGTACCTCTATTCATTGAGCTTTTTAGCAGCCTTCTCAATCATTCCCGCCACCTTCAAAGACTTGTTTACGTAGACGATGTGTCTCTTGCTTACTCCATCCCGTTTAAAATTATACATTGTAGTTTACATTGTCTCTCCTCATTCTTCCTACCAAAATTCTTAAATTCACACTACTCTGTGTTAAATTTAATCTGCAATGATTCACCCATGTTTCAACAGCCTGTGTGTGCCCAGCTCATGTGTTTTACTATCATCCACACTGCTCACTATATTTACCAGTTCTGTAAGAACTGCAAACATTTTAAATTATGCTCCGCATACCCATGACCAGGCCAATAATATTTTCGATCCAAAAAGTAAGTCGTTATTGCATTGTGAATAGATTGTCAATATTTGTTCCATTCGCACTACAGGTCTACCCAAACCAAATCCGTCAATGGATTCCAGTGTTGCTGTGAAGGGTGGAGAAGTCACCTTTAACTATACTATCTCCCAGGACCTTCGTGGCTTCACATTTTACTTATACAGGCACGGAAAAAAGAATTACTCGGTTGTCCAGCCTGCTGCTGCATGGAGCAATTCTGTCACCTTCACCATCAGGAATATAGATCACGTCCAAGGAGGATATTACATCTGTCTGTATAAGGAGAATGTGGAGGGGAAACAGCTAACATCGGCACTGAGTGACCCGGTACAACTAATTGTAAGAGGTCAGTGAGATTCACACAGTCTCTGTGTTTATTTCTTTTCCATTTAGCTGGTTTATGTACCGATTGCAGAAGGAATGAATGAATAAATGAATGATTGAATAACTGAATGAATCAATCAATCACTGAATGAATGAAGGAATGACTAAAACAGTTTTAAAAAAGCAATCGCTCAATGAAACAGCTAATGAATCAAACAAACAGTCACACATGACAACGTTGCCACTACTTTCAGCCACGTCCAACGTTATGATCTGTTACAGGATTGAAAGAATTTCTCTCATCCTGTTGTTGTGATTGTCCCTGTAACACACCGGGCTGTGGTTTGTCCTTTACATTTGATGGTTCTTCCTAATTTGCTTGAGGGCCGTCTATTAACTCGTTGTAAAATGTAAGTGACAGTGAACTGCTGAACCACTGTGTAAAATTCAGACTTACGAGATTTGGGGAAATTGTATATGAATTTAATTTGGTAACTGTTGTTGCAATTCTTCTTGGAATATTTCACCGTAAAATAGGATAAAATTATCCAGTTAACACAGAAAACTTTGATGGAGATGTAACAGCTGTTAAACATGTTTAATATTACCGCCAGGCAAACACAGACTTTGTGTTGTTTCTCGCTCTCGCTGTCTGCACTATATGATCCCTAACTCAGAGCCCTCTAGTGCAAATGCGATTACCTTCAACATTTAACGCTAGCTTCTTCATATGCATGTTTCAATCATATTGACAGCCTAACTCATAGTATCTAAAATGTAATGGTTAACTAAAGCACGGCCTGCCTTGCCTTATAACGATCAGTTTATTTCCATTGCAGAAAGAGAGAGACGGACAAACTCACGCACTCACACGCACACACATACAAACACAGACTCAAAATCACTTAGATACACACACACTCACAATCACACACAGAAAACCACTCAGACACTCACACACACACAAAAACTCACACACGTGCACACTCGCAAACAGACACTCACACACACTCAGACACACATTCAGACTCACACACATGCAAACACAGTATCACTCACAGATATCATCACACAAACACTCACACACACAATCAAAAGCACTCAAACACACTCACCCACAGACACACAATCACACACACAAACAAAGCAGCATTTGACCGAATTTGGCATCGAGGAGCCCGAGTAAAATTGAAGACAACGGGAATCTGGTGGAAAACTCTGCACTGGCTAGATTTATACCTAGCAAAAGTGATGCTGTTTGTGGTGGTTGAAGGTTTATCATCATATTCCCAGGACATCGCTGCCAGAGTTCCTCAGGGCACTGTCCTCGGCCCAACAATCTTCAGCTGCTTCTTTAATGGCCTTTCCTCCATCATAAGGTCAAAAGTGGGGAAGTTCGCTGAGGACTGCACAGTGTTTAGTGTATTTGGTAACTCCTCAGACAATTAGCCAGTCCATGCCCGCAAGAAACAAGACCTAGAGGACATTCAGGCTTGGGCTGATAAGAGGCAGGTAACACTCGCGCCACAGAAGTGCCAGACAATTATAATTTCCAACAAGCGAGCCTCTAACCACCACCCCTTGACATTCAACGGCATTAGCATCGCTGAACTCCCCACCATCAACATCCTGGGGGTCACCCTTAACCAGAATCTTAACTGGACCAGCCACATAAATAATGTGGCAACAAGAGCAGGTCAGAGGCTGGGTATTCTGCGGCGACTGTCGCACATTCTGACTCCCCAATGCCTTTCCAGCATCTACAAAGCACAAGTCAAGAGTGTGATGGAACACTATTCAATTGCCTGCATTAGTGCAGTTCTAACAGCAATCAAAAAGTTCGACACCATCCAAGGCAAAGCAGCCCGCTTTATTGGCACCTCATCCACCACCTCAATTATTCACGCCATCCACCACTGGCGCACAGTGGCTGCAGTGTGTACAATCTGCAAGATGCACTGAAACAACTCAGCAGGGCTTCATCAGAAGCAGCTCCCAAACCCGCGAACTCTAACACCTAGAAGGACAGGGGCAGCAGGCGCATGGGAACACCACCAATTCCAGTTCCTCTCCAAGCCACACACAATTCTGACTTGCAATTTTATCGCCATTCCTTCATCATCGCTGGATCAAAATCCTGGAACTCCCTCCGTAACAGCACTGTGGGACTACCATCACTAATCGAACTGCAGTGGTTAAAGAAGGCGGCTCACCACCACCTTCTCTGGGGCATCTAGGGATGGGCAATAAGTGTTGGCCTTGCCAGAACGTCAACATTCCATGAACGAAAAAACACTCACGCACACAAACACACATACTCACACACTCAAACACATACACTCACAAACTCACACACTCACACACACACACTCTCACACATGCACACACACACACTCACACACACACACACTCACACACACACACTCATAAACACACACACATACACATATACTCACAAACACACACACTCACACACATACACACAGACTCACTCATACACACAAACACTCAAACACACTCACACACTCACACATTCACACACACACACACTCACACACACACTCACACACACACCCATACACTCAAACACATACACACAGACTCACACTCACACACACACTCATATACTCACAAACACACACACTCACACAAACACTCACACACATACACACAGACTCACCCTCAAACACACACTCACACACACACTCACACACATACACACACACACTCTCACACACACACACTCACACATTCAGACACATAAACACACACATGCACACACACTCATACATACACACACACACTCTCTCACACAAACACACTCACAAACTCAACCACACACACACATAAACACACACACACACATATACTCTCAAACACACATACTCACACACACACTCACACACATACATACAGACTCACACTCACACAGACACTCACACACATATACACGCAAACTCTCCCTCACACACACACTCACACTGACACACCCACACACACATTCACACACACACACGCTCACACACACACACACATACAGAGAGACTCACACTCACACACACTCACCCACATAAGCACACACACACTCATATACTCACAAACACACACACTCACACACATACACACAAACTCACACACACACACACACACTCACACACATACACACACACCCATACATACACACACACTCTCATACACACACATATGCTCATTGGCACTGACACACACTCACTCACAATATTCCGCTCTATCCATACTGTATTCCGCTTGAGATTCCCTTTTATCAGGTGTAGTAGTGAAGTTCAATAAACCCGCAGTTTTGAGAATCTAGCTTACCTCATCCCCTGATTACACTGCACCCTGATGGGTGCCACTGATGATATTCTGCTGCAAATATCCGCCAACCATGTTCGAAAGTCTGTCACTCTGTACATGGACATGTATTTAAATATTAACAATTCGTTAAAACAAACAATTAACGAGTGAATCGAGTTTAAAGGCCAGCGGCTGTTGCCGGTAGAAATCTGCAGATTCCAATAATTCATATATCGGCAGTGACAACAACAACAAAAATTTGTATTGGTATAGCGCCTTTAACTATATAAAACGTCCCAAGACGCGTCACAGGAGCAATTATCAAAAAATGATACCCAGCCCTATAGGGAAAAATTAGGGCAGATGACCAGATGCTTGGTCAAAGAGGTGGGTTTTAAAGAGCGTCGTAAAATGAGGAAACAGATGTAGAAATTCTGGAGGTTTAGGGAGGGAATGCCAATACTTAGGGCCCAGGCAACTGAAGGCACTGTCGCCAACGGGGCAGCGAATAAAATCGGGGATGTGAAAGATGTCAGAATTGGAGGAGCGCAGAGAACTCGCAGGTTTGTAGGGCTGGAGGAGTTTATACAGATAGAGAGTGGTCGAGGCCCATGGAAGGACTTGAAAACAAGAACGAGCCTTTTAACATCACGGCGTTGTTTGAACGGGAACAAATGGAAATCAGCTACCACAGGCATGAACGGGGATAGTGCGAGTTAGGATACGGGCAGCAGAGATTTGGATGAGCTCGAGTTTATTCAGGGTAAAACACACAGTGAAATGAAGAATGGATTAAAGTCATCCCAGAGTGAGACTGTCTCTGATAATTAATGCTGAATGAGGATATCACGATGGTTCCGTACTTGCCAGGCGAATGTTAGATATGATTACAGAGTGACTCTGTATTTGTGTCCTCAGTGGAAACGGGAGAATTACCCATTGACATTTTCTCTTTCTGTCATCTTCTAGGATCTTACTTAACATCTTATTCAATCACAATTCGTTTGTGTCTCGCTGCATTTATCCTATTTGGGACTCTGATTATCCTGGGAGAAGAGTGCAAACCGATAAAGGCAAACAAACATCGTGACGGTACATTTGAAGAATATTGATTCCCTGCAATATTTCATGTTGTAATAAAGTCAGAAAGGAAGAGATTTTGATTTTCACATTGCGCTGTAAATAAGTATTAATGTCCGCATTATTAAATGTCGACATTACAATAAAAGTTAGTACCAATGCTGAAAATCAAGGGCCTTACAATGTTCCTCTTACGCACAAAATGTGCAAATTACTTCCTCACTCTTTGACAGTGCATGAGACATGGCGATAAAGACAACAAGGAGGTGACGGTTGCCGGGAACCTATCAAAAAGTGGCGGAATTGTAAATAACTAGCGAATTGAATGCATTTAGATTCGACATTTGCAAATTCCTCTCAATTGTTTGCACCGATTATATCTGAAACAAGATATGCATCAGTTTATTGATATTTACCCAGTTGTAATTGCCAGTTGCGACAGAAATCTGAGAGTTACAATTCAGACCCGTTGCCAAAAATTAGAATGTTACAACTATTTGCAAAATTATGCTCAAGTAATTTCAACCCTTTTAAAAATCTGGAACTCCAGTCACTCAAAAAGCACCGTTTAAAAGTTAATAATCACTTCACCACGCAAAAACTGTCAACACAGACAAATTCATTGTTAGGATTACCATCAGCCCATTCTCCCAATACAAAGACTTGTCTAAAATTCTACCATTAACTACAACCAATGGAGTTAATCCATTATAATCCAATTAATTACTAAGTGACTCTGGTAGTAGTAGCAAGGAGAACATACTGTATCTGAGAGTGTCAGTTAAATACATGCCGAAATCAGTAATTTTCCATGCTTTAGACATAAGCTCGGAAATTGCCTGACTTGGGCCAAGTTCAGGTGATGAATACGGTTGTTACACATTCAATGTTGAGACCTGGTTGAAAAGAGGAATCTGGCTCCACAGCGCCACCGAAGGGCCGGACTCCACTACTGCATGATTAATAGTAAATGCTCTCAGAGTCGATTTCTGCTGTAAATATAAGAGGGTGCCCAGAAATCATTACAGCCGTAAGTTGTACAGGAAACCCACGCACACTCAAATGTGTTTTAATAACGGTAGTAAATGATTAGTGGCGTTGCCGTTAATCAATTGTTGAACATTCGTTGTTCAACAAATTTATGAAATGGCGATGAAGTCGGTAGAGGGCATTTAAAATTTATTATAGAGCGAAACCTCGTGGCTAGGAACTGTAATTTACTCATGACAGCTGACTTCACAAAATTGAATCGGAAATGTTGAAATGTTAATTTGCCACAGCAAATGTTCACATAAAACACCGACAGAAAATTATGCTAACTGGAAATACGTTCTGTGCCCCAGAACTGTGCACCCGAATAACATGCAATGATATGGCCGATTCGTGTGATGAATATATCAGTGACAGTCCATCTCTTCCGTGAGCAGCCTTGTTGATACCCACTTGCTTTATCTTCTGGTAGGTGATGTTAGTGCCGGAATACATTCTGTCGAAGGGTGCGATGAAGAGACTGATGTGTAAAGAGAAGGTATTTAAGATGCCATATACATGTGACATTATTTCCGGATCAGAGTTCGACAGTACACCGAATCGCAACCACTTGATTTTAATTTCAATCGTGGATACAGGAAATGTACATATCTCTTTCTATCAATGGTTTTTGTCCTGTTTGTGTGAGATAGATAGACAAAGAGTTTCATTCTCTCTTATGATCCACATCCATAACGATAACATTAGCTTTTAAGCCATTAACTTTTGGAATTGCGCAATGCAGTTAATTGTTGCAGTGTACCTGTCTTATGGATGTGATATTGCGTGTCTAGTTTTGTAGACGGTTGCCCTGTCCCTAGAGTTCGTGGAACTGAGCCTGTATTTAAGCTTTCTTGAGCATTACTTCTTTCAAATTGTAACTCATCTTCATTTGCATATTTTTTCAAGAGAAATTAGAGTTGGCCAAATCAAATCGGTGAATTATGTGGCAGTTGTTCTTGCAGACAGAGAGACTGTTACATAGAGAGATAAATAAATAGAGAGAGATAGACAGAGAGACAGGCAGTCAGGCAGACAGGTGCACAGACAGACAGACATAAATGAATGAGTGAACGAATGACCTGGGCAGGTGAATACTCTCCAGTTATCCGGTGACGCTTCTCACGTGTAATTACATTTATGGTGAGAAACCTTACCTCATTAAACGTTGGAAATTCATTATGTGCAGATCCATCGAACCCACTTGTTGCATTGGTAGGTTAAAATATGACTTAGCGCAATTTCGTGCTGTTGTATAAGGAAATTCTTTGCACAAATCTTCATGTTCAGTGCCCCCATTTACTTATTGTATCTCTGCCACTTTTTGTACATTCTGCATGAAGATCACGTTTGCTAACTGTTGGCAAGGAAGGGTCCGAGAGTCACAATTTAACTTTGTAATATTTCACAGTGACAACAAAAATGTTTAATTTGTGTCTCCTGGTCAAACTGTTAATTAATGATTCAATTCAGTGTTAAGCAAACAATATTTTTCTTACACATCCAATCAGCTCACTGTCTGTACTAGCTATAATGGTTTGTGAAAGGAAACTGCGCTAATTTCACGAGGAATGCAATGTGCGTTATTTATTAGTCATATGAATATAAGCTCTCTTCATCTGCAGTGAAAGATTAACAGTTCTAACAATTGTTCAACTAATTCAACAATAAAATAGCAACTGGATGTGTCGGTAAATCAAACTACACAGAAACAGTAAACCTTAAACTAACTGACTACTGGACTTTGCAATCAGCGACATAAATCACTGTATTTTCTTTGGTCTTCAGTGTCGGGTTCCAGCTGAAGACTTAATACAATGTTTGTGCAGACCCATACTTAAAGAGATTACCGCACATGTAGAGATGTAGGGGTGCGGCGCTTAGCGAAAGATATTCATAAGAACATAAAAATATAAGCAATTGGAGTCCCGTCGAGCCTGCTCCACCATTAATAAGATCACCGGTGATCTTTTACCTCAGCTCTACCTTCTCGCCCTATCTGCATATCTCTTGCTTCCCATAATATCCATAAGTCTATCGATCACTGTCTTGAATATGCTGAGCGGTTGAGCATCCACAGCCTGACGATTCACAAACGTTTGTGTGAAAGAAACTCCTCATCTCAGTGCTAAGCCCCTTTTTCTGAGAATGTGACCCATTTTCTAGACTCCCCAGAAGAAACATCCTCCCAGCATGTACCCTACTAATCCCGTTAAGAATTCAGAACAGAGAGAAGAAATTTCAATAAATCTCTTCTAATACAGTGTCACTCACCCAGCCATATTGATTGCGAGCACTCGCCAATTCTTTCAGAGGTTATCTGTAACCAGGGAAAGCCCAGAGCCAAATCTGCTCTCCTCTACTATCTGTGCTCGGCTACAATTTAACTTCCACTTTCTTCAACAGAGGACATCTGTTCCCCAACAGTAACTTGTGATCTCGAGAATTTATAATTGTACCACTATCGAACACCTCTTCATCATCACAATCAGATACAGCACAGTTATGAATGCTGGTGCCCAAGCAATGCGAAGCAGATCCTGAATTTGGTGATTATCTCGCGCAAGCGTCACCTAATGAACGATACTTTGCCTGCAACGGTAAAGGGTCACCTTTAGTTCAGAAGTTCAGTGAACTCCTTCTTGGGCAGGTATACTGCCAGACGACATATAAGGGATTCACTCGTTCTGTGAATGTTACCATTCCTTTACTCTCCAGACGCGGTCCCATTAGATCATTTTCTGCTACAAATGGAGGAAGAAATATCAAACTCAGCCTCTTTTGCTAAACGTTCCTGTTCCTTCTAAAAATAAATGTCGGTGAACTTGATGTATCCAAGAAGGAATGCTGGGTCTTGGTGCAATCGCGCTGGATTCTGAGTGAAGTTTATAATTGCACTTATTTAACTGTACTCTACTAACCACACAGCTTTCCTTTAGGGAAGTGTGAGCTCCCAGTCACAGTCTGACATGGTTCTGCAGGGCTGCGGAGAGGGAAAGATGTTTAAGGAGCAGAGCTGTACAGATTCTCTTCCACATCTTCATTCACATATTCCAAATGAACATCATGGGTTTCGGAAAAAATTCTAAAATTGTCGAATCATTTCATCGGAGGCCAGAAGGTTTCATTTCAGTTCTTCTCCACTGAGGAGAGTTGGAAGGCAGGAATTCTACTTTTGCACAGTTCATTCGTTTTCTGCTTCTGAAGTTCAGTCAATATATTTTTGAAGTTGGTCCTGTTTTTATGATGCTCCAAAGTTATTGATCTAATAGAGAGAGCAGACAATCTCCTCAGAGGTCGACAGCAGCACTGCTCCCAGTAACTGGTTGGAGACTTTGATATTCTCAGCCTACATCAGGGCAGTGGTGAAGGGGTACGGCACTGTCGGAGGGGCCTTCTTTCAGAACACACATTAAACCCAGGCCCTCTCTGCCCTCCCACATTATACTCCATCTGCGATAATTCTGCGCACTCACTTAACCTATCTATATCCTTTTGCACACTCTTTGTGTCCTCCTGACAACTTGCTTACCCAACTGTTTTTTTGTCATCAGCAAATTTGGCTACAGTACACTTGGTTCCATCATCCATGTCATTAATATAGATTGCTAATAGTTGACGCCCCTGCACTGTTTCCTGTGGCACCCCACAAGTTAGTTTGCCAATCTGAAAATTATCCATTTATCCCAACTCTCCGTTTTCTGTTAGATTACCAATCCTCTATTCCTCTATTCTTGCTAATATATTACACACAACCAAGTGAGCTCTTATCTGGTTCAGTAACCTTTTATGTTGCAACTTGTCGAATGCCTTCTGGAAATCCAATTACGCTATATCTACTGGCTGCCACTTGATCCACTCTGCTCGTTACATCCTCAATGAACTCTACTAAACACGATTTCCCTTTGTTAAAACATGTTGACTCTGCTTGATTGCATTCTAGTATTATAAATGCCCTGCTACTACTTCCTTAATAATGGATTCCAGAAATTTCCCAATGACAGATATTTGGCTAACTGGCCTATAGTTTCCCGATTTCTCTCTCGCAGCTTTCTTGAATAGGCGATTTACATTTGCCGTTTTGCAATCCGCTGGGTCCTTTCCAGAATCTAGGGAATTTTGGAAGATTATATCCAATGCATTCACTATCTCTGCAGCCACTTCTTTTCGATCCTAGGATGCAGACCATAAGGTCCAAGGAATTATCAGCCTTCAGTCCCATTAGTTTGCATGGTACTTGTCTCTAGTGATAGTGAACATTTTAATTTCCTAACTCACTGTTGCCCCGTGATTATCTACTATTATTGGGATGCTTTTAGTGTCGCCTACTGTGAATAAAAATAAAAATGTTTGTTGAAAGTCTCTGCCATTACCTTGTTTCCCATTATTAATTCTCAATCTCATCCACTAAGGGACCAGCGTTTACTTTAGCTACTCTCTTCCCTTTTTTATACTTGGAGAAGCTTCAACTCTCTGTTTCTATATTTGTTGCTAGTTTACTCTCATTATCTATTCAATCCCTCCTTAATTTTTTTATTCATTCTTTGCTGGTTTCTAAAAAAATCCTAATATTCTGGCCTACCACTAATCTTCGCAACATTGTGTGCCTTTTCTTTCAATTCGGTACCATGCTGAACTTCTTTAGATAGACACGGGTGTTTGGTGCTTTTCGTAGAGAATATACCTTTGTTGAGAGTTATGAAATATTTCCTTAAATGTCTACCACTGCTTATCTACCGTATTACATTTTAATGTATTTTCCCAGGCTATTTCATGCCTTTGTAAATGCATTTCACTAAGGTAAAGACACTAGTTTCAGAACCCTGTTTCTCACCCTCAAACTTAATATGAAATTCTATCAGGATATGATCACTCTTTCCTAGAGGATACATTACGATTAGATCATTAATTAAAATTAGTCTCATTAGACATTACCAGACCTATGATAGCCTGTTCCATGGTTGGTTCCACAACGTATTTTTCTAGGAAAGCGACCCGAATACATTCTATGAACTCGTCCTTAAAGCTACCTTTGCTAGTTTGATTTCCACAATGTATATGAACCGTAAAATCGCCCATGTTTATTGCAGTAGATTTCTTACAGGCCCCCATTATTTCTAGATTAATAAGCTGTCCTATTGTATAGCTGCTGTTAGGGGGCCTGCAGACTTCACCCACCTGTGAATTATGTCGCTTACTATTACTTACCTCTACCCAAACCGATTCTACGCCTTGCTATTCCAAGCCAAGATCATTTCTGACTATAGTACTGATCTCATCCTTTATCAGCAGAGCTGCCACACCTACTATTCCTTGCTGCCTATCCTTCCAGAAAGTGGCCCCATTGTCAGGTGTTGATTAGTGGATGTCCACTGAGGACACTGTCAGTGTCCATGTTTATACCCTCTGCAATCGGACACACAGCGCCTGACTCAGACATGGAACATGCCTATTCCACCGAAGGACACAATCTATAGGAGTTGCCCTTAGACTACTGTTCCGGGGTAAGTCTTCTCCTTATTACAGGATAGGGGAAAGAATTGAAAAATTAAAATTAAAATGTTAGGCTTCTGTATGCTAATGCAGAATTTAAGCTGGTGAGGTTTGAGGATTCCAAGAGGCGTTTAATTCCCCTAAATATTGATTTGTTGTTTCTATAACGTGCTGGTATATTTGTGGCACATTAGAGAATGTAGGCTGTGTGGAAAGGACAATTGAGCATGGTTTAAAATTGGTTGGCATTCGCGATGAGCCCGATTCCTTCTACGGGATAATACCATGAACATTTAGCATAACTTCTTTACTTTTCTTCTCTATTCCTTTATTGAGAAAGCCAAGCATCCCATATGCTTTTCAACAGCCCTCTGATCCTGTCCTACCACCTTCAAAGATCTGTACACATGCACCTCCCGGTCTCTGTGTTCGTGCACCCATTTAAAATTGTACTATTTCGTTCATATTGCCTCTCCTTATTCATCATACCAAAATATATCACATCACATTTCTCTGCATTAAACTACGTCTGCCATGTGTTTTCCTATCAGACGATCAGAGAGTCAGCACCCACAACAACGGCTGGCAACGCATTTCAGAGGCTTACTGCTCTCTGGGAAAAGTACCACCGCCTAAATTCCAATCTATTCCTCTCTCTGTGTCAGGTTGAAAATAAAGTCATGTTATATTAATCGGATTGGAGCACAGGAGCAGATGGGAGGTGTCGTTCAACTGGCAAGTTTGGAAGGGCGAATCGGAAAGCGGCTACGAGATGGTGGTTGTGAGAGTGGCAGCAAGGAGGGCATGGTCGGTAGATTGTAACAAATGGAAGGAACAAATATGTAAAAATTGTGGAATCTCTTATTAGGTGAACAAACAGCGGGTGTGGAGACATGTGTGTGAATGGCCTCAGGTCAGTTGGTTGACAGAGTTCGTACTGTCCAAGTGCTGAGTTCAGGAGTCTAATTGACAAGAGGCATTTGTACAACTAGTTTCTGCCTGTCAATAGGAACTGAAGAGCAATTATTGCATAGAATGTTTAAGAAGTGATACAGATATTCAGTAAAACTGTCCAGCTTACATGCTTTAAATCTTTTGGTGAAGAGATGAGTTATAAACGCCGCAATATCTGTAACATCTGTCCAGCACTTTAGACCGCTGGGCCACACTATTACATAGACACGCTTTGGGTCTGGAACTATTGACAGCTGATTGAAATTTGGCTTTGTATTGGAAAAGAAGAGTAACAAAGGAAATCAAAGTCGTAGACTGCAAACTCTCTTCTGATATTCCAAGCCACTAGATCAGAAGAAAATACTTATTCACAGGGCAACAGCAATAAGTAGATACCAACAAAAAATGCTGGAAAAACTCAGCAGGACAGGCAGCATCCGTGGAGAGAAAATAGAGTCAACGTTTCGGGGCAAACCCTTTGTCAAGACAGGAAAAGCACAGGAAATGAAATAGATTAAGAGGCCAGGCTGGGAGAGAGCAAAAGAGAAGTGAAGAGACATTAAGAGGTACTCAAAACGAGACGAGATGGTGACAGGACAAGTGGAGACAAAAGACGTTTCTAGATTAGGTGTGAAATGTGCTGCCAGAATGGGACACAGCTGCCATGTGGGAGAGGAAACAAAGGGGGGGGAAGGGCCAAAAGAAAGGTGTGGATAAAAAATAAGTAAAAATATAATAGGGGCCGAGGTTATGATCTGAAATTGTTGAACTCCATATTGAGTCCAGAAGGCTGTAAAGTGCCTAATCAGAAGATGAGGTGCTGTTCCTCGAGCTTACGCTGAGCTTCCGTGGAACAATGTAAGAGCCCGAGTACAGTGAGGTCTGAGTGATTAGAAATTTACACCTCTAGCTTTTGGCTGAAAACAAGATTGCAAGGGCTGCTTGCTTCTCCATCGCGGTGCCAGTGACCAGAAGAAGTCATCCACTCACAAACAGCGGCAGATGTATTCTCCAACCACATTCTCTGACAGGCACGTGGCCGTATAAAGGGAAAAAAGCTGCACACGAGAGGGAAGGCGATTTGAATCCCGCGAGTAGTGTCGAATTGCCTCAATTTAGCCGAATGCCATATGAAGCAGCAATTTGAATCAGACACTACACTTCGTTTCAGTCTCAAAACGTTAAGTGATCACACACTGCAAACCGCACGCAGATACAAAAGCGCAAGGCCCGCGCGGGCTACTGAACCGCATTCAAACACAGTAACCAAATCAGCTCATGTCCAAGAATTTGTGATTAGTAATTAATACCTCTAGCATTTACATAGACACATAGAATATAGAAGCAGGAGTAGGGCATTCGGCCCCTCGAGCCTGCTCCGCCATTCAATGACGTCATGGCTGATCATCCAAATTCAGTACCCTGTCCCTGCCTTCTCCCCATATCCCTTGATCCCTTTAGCCTTAAGAAATATATCGAACTCCTTCTTGAATATATTTAATGAATTGGCCTCCACTGCCTTCTGTGGTAGAGAATTCCACAGGTTCACCACTCTCTGGGTGAAGAAATTTCTCCTCATCTCTGTCCTAAATGGCCTACCCCTTATCTTTAGACTGTGACCCCTGGTTCTGGACTCCCCCGCCATCGGGAACATCCTTCCTGCATCTAGTCTGTCTAGTCCTGTTACAATTTTATAAGTTTCAATGAGATCCTCTCTCATTCATCTAAGCTCCAACGAGTATAAGCCCAATCGACCCAATCTCTCCTCATACATCATTCCTGCCATCCCAGGTATCAGCCTGGTGAATCATCACTGCACTCCCTCCATGGCAAGAACATCCTTCCTCAGATAAGGCGACCAAAACTGCACACAATACTCAAGATGTGGTCTCACAAAGGCCCTGTACAACTGCAGCAAGACATCCTTGCTCCTGTACTCAAACCCTCTCGCTACGAAGGCCAACATACCATTTGCCTTCTTAACTGCCTACTAATTCTGTCATCTAGATCCTTAATATATATTGTGAATAGCTGGGGTCCAAGGACCAATCCCTGCGGTACCCCACTAGTCACTGCCTGCCACTCAGAAAAAAAACACGTTTATTCCAACTCTTTGCTTTCTGTCTGCCAACCAGTTCTCTATCCAAGTCAATTCATTGCCCCCAATCCCTTAAATTTACACGCTAATCTCTTATGCTGGACATTTTCGAAAGCCTTTTGAATGTCCAAATACACCACATCCACTGGTTCTCCCTTATCTATTTTACCAGTTACATCCTCAAAAAATTCCAGGAGATTAGTCAAGCACGATTTACCTTTTGTAAATCCATTTTGAATTTGTCCGATTCTGTCACTGTTTTCCATGTGCTCTGCTATTACATCTTTTATAATGGACTCTAGCATTTTCCCCACTACCGATGTCAGGCTTTCCGGTCTGTAAGTCCCCGTTTTGTCTCTACCACCTTTTTTGAATAGTGGGGTAACATTAGCTACCCCCCAATCTATGGGTACCATTCCAGGTTCTATCGAATGTTGGAAGATGATCAGCAAAGCATCTACTATTTCTAGGACCACTTCCTTAAGTACCCTAGGATGTAGATTATCAGGCCCTGGGGATTTATCGGCCTTCAATCCCGTCAATGTCACGAACACCATTTCTCTACAAATACTGATTTATTTCAGTTCTTCCCATTCATTAGACCTTATGTTCTCCGACATCTCTGGGAGGTTATTTGTGTCCTCCTTTGTGAAGACAGAACCAAAATATGTATTTAATTGGACTGCCATTTCATTGTTCCCCATTATAAATTCCCCTGATTCTGACTGCAAGGGACCTACGCTTGACTTCACAATCTTTTTCTCTTCACATATCCATAAAAGCATTTACTGCCAGTATTTATGTTCCCTGAAAGCTTACTCTCATATTCTATTCTCCCCCTCTTAATTAATCCCTTTGACCTCATTTGCTGAATCCTAAACTGCTCCCAATCCTCATGTTTGCTGCTTTTTCTGGCCAATGTATATGTCCTCTCCTTGGATCTTATGCTATCCCTAATTTCCCTTGGTAACCACGGTTGAGTCACCTTTTTTGTTTTATTTCTATGCCAAACAGGAATGCACATATTCTGTTGTTCATCCATGCGATCTTTAAATGTTTGCCATTGCCTATCCACCGTCAGCACTTTAAGTAATGTTCCCCAATCCATCCTTGCCAACTCGCGCCTCATACCATCGCAGTTTCCTTTAATTAATTTCAGGTCTCTAGTCTCTGAGTCAACTCTTCACTCTCCATCTTACTGAAGAATTCTATCATATTAGGATCGCTCCTCCCCAAGGGGCCTCGCACAACAACATTGCTAATTAATCCTTTCTCATTACATAATACCCAGTCTAAGATGGCCTGACCTCTAGTTGGTTCCTCGACATATTGGTCCAGGAAACCATCCCGTATACACTCTAGGAATTCCTCCTCCACAGTATTGTTACTAATTTGGTTAGCCCAATCTATCTGTAGATTAAAGTCACCCATGATAACTGCTGTGCCCTTATTGCATGCGTCTCTGATTTCCCTTTTAGTGCCATCCCCAACATCAGCATTACTGTTTGGAGGTCTGTATACAACTCCCACTAACGTATCCTGCCCCTTAGTATTTCTCAGCTCTGCCCATACAGATTCCACATCATCAGAGCTAATATCCTTCCTTACTATTGTGTTAATCTCCTATTTAACCAGCAATGCTACCCCACCTCCTTTACTTTTTTGCCTGTCTTTCCTGAATGTTGAATACCCCTGGTGTCGATTTCCCAGACTTGGCCATCCTGGAGCCATGTCTCCATAATTCCAGTTACATCATATCTGTTTACGTCTATTTGCACAGATAATTCATCCACATTATTAGGAATGCTCCTTGCATTAAGACGCAAAACCTTCAGGCTTGTTTTCTTAGAACTTGTAGTCCTTTTGGAATTATTAATTACTGCAGCCCTGTTTGATTTACTCCCTTGATTTCTCTGCCTTCCACTTTTGATTTTCTCCTTTATGTCTTTTGATTCTATCCTTGCTTCACTTACCTCTGTCTCCTGGCACAGGTTCCAAACCCCTGCCATTTTAGTTTAAGCCCTCCACAACATAACTAGCAAACACTCACCCTAGGGCATCTATCGTGGTCAGACCCAGGAGCAAACCGACATGTTTGCACTGGTCCCACCTCCCCCAGAACCGGTTCCACTCTCCCAGGAATGTGAATCCCTCCCCCTTGCACCATTCCACTAGCCACGTATTCATCTGAAATATCCTTCTATTTCGACTCTGATTAGAACGTGGCACTGGTAGCAATCCGGAGATTACTACCTTTGAAGTCCTATTTTTTAATTTACCTCCTAACTTCTGTTTGTTTGGTCAGGTTGTGGTCTGTGGGTCAGTTTCTGTGTGTTCGGTCAGTTTGTGTTCAGTATGTCAGTTACTGTGTGTTCGGTCTGGTTGTGGTCAGTGTGACAGTTTCTATGTTTGCAGACAGGTTTTGGTCAGTGGGTCAGATTCTGTGTGTTCGGTCAGGTTGTGGTCAGTGGGTCAGTTTCTGTGTATTCGGTCTCGCTGTGGTCAGTGGGTCAGTTTCTGTGTGTTCGTCAGCGTGGGGTCTGTGGGTCAGTTTCTATGTGTTCGAGCAGGTTCTGGTCAGTGTGTCAGTTTCTGTGTTTTCGGTCAGGTTGTGGTCAGTGGGTCAGTTTCTGTCAGTTTGGTCAGGTTGTAGCCAGTGTGACAGTTTCTGTGTGTTCATTCAGCTTGTGGTCAGTGGGTCTGTTTCTGTGTGATCCATCAGTTTGTTTTCAGTGGGACAGTCCCTGTGTGTTCGATCAGCTTCTGGTCAGCGGTTCAGTTTCTGTGTGTTCGGTCTGCTTGTGGTCAGTGGGTCAGTTTCTGTGTGTTCGGTCTGCTTGTGGTCTGTGGGTCAGTTTCTGTGCATTCGATCAGGTTGTGTTCAGTATGTCAGTTACTGTGTGCTCAGTCTTATTGTGTTCAATGGGTCAGTTGCTGTGTTTTCAGATAGGTTTTGTTCAGTGGATCAGTTTCTGTGTGAACGGTAAGGTTGTGTTCAATGGGTCAGTTTCTGTGTTTCCGGTCAGCTTGTGGTCAATGGGTCAGTTTCTGAGTGTTCGGCTATGTTGTGGGCAATGGTCAGTTTCTGAGTGTTCGGTCAGGTTGTTGTCATTGGGTCAGTTTCTGTGTGTTCGGTCAGGTTGTGGTCAGTGAGTCAGTTATTGTGTGCTTGGTCAGGTTGTGGTCAGTGGGTCATTTACCGTGTGTTCGGTCAGATTGTGGTCAGTTTGTCAGTTTCTGTGTGTTCGGTGAGATTGTGGTCAGTAGGTCAGTTTCCGTGTGTTTGGTCAAGTTGTTGTCATTGGGTCAGCTTCTGTGTGTTCGGTCATGTTGTGATCAGTGGGTCAGTTACTGTGTGCTCGGTCATGATGTGGTCAGTCGGTCAGTTTCTGTGTTTTCGTTCAGTTTCTGTGTGTTCGGTGAGGATGTTTTCTGTGGGTCAGTTTCTGTGTTTTCTGTCAGGTTGTGGTCAGTGGGTCAGTTTCTGTGTTTTCGGTCAGCTTGTGGTCAATGGGTCAGTTTCTGAGTGTTCGGCTATGTTGTGGCCAATGGGTCAGTTTCTGAGTGTTCGGTCAGGTTGTTGTCATTGGGTCAGTTTCTGTGTGTTCTGTCAGGTTGTGGTCAGTGGGTCAGTTTCTGTGTGTTCAGTCAAGTTGTGGTCATTGGGAAAGTTTCTGTGTGATTGGTCAGGTTGTGGTCAGTGGGTCAGTTTCTGTCTTTTTGATCAGTGTTCGGTCAGCAGGTCAGTTTCTGGGTGTTCGTTCAGGTTGTGTTCCGTGGGTCAGTTACTCTGTGCTCAGTCTGGTTGTATTCAGTGGGTCAGTTACTGTGTGTTCGATCTAGTTGTGTTCAGTGGGTCAGTTTCTGTGTTTTCGGCCTGGCTGTGGTCAGTGGGTCAGTTTCTGTGTGTTCGGTCAGGTTGTGTTCAGTGGGTCAGTTTTTGTGTTTTCGGTCAGGTTGTGGTCAGTGGGTCATTTTCTGTGTGTTCAGAGAGGTTGTGGTCAGTGGGTCAGTTTCTGTGTGTTTAGTCAAGTTGTGGTCAGTGGGTCAGTTTCCATGTGTTCGGTCAGGTTGTGTTCAGTGTGTCAGTTTCTATGTGTTCGGTCTGGTTGTGGTCAGTGGGTCAGTTTCTGTGTGTTCGATCAGATTCTGTGTGTTCAGTGAGGATGTTGTCTGTGGGTCATTTTCTGTATTTTCTGTCAGGTTGTGGTCAGTGGGTCAATTTCTGTGTCTTCGGACAGCTTGTGGTCAATGGCTCAGTTTCTGTGTGTTTGGCTATGTTGTGGCCAGTGGGTCAGTTTCGGAGTGTTCGGTCAATTTGTGGTCAGTGTGTCAGTTTCTTTTTGATCGGTCAACTTGTGTTCAGTGGGACAGTTTCTGTGTGTTCTGTGAGCTTTTGGTCAGTAGGTCAGTTTCTGTGTGTTCAGTCAAGTTGTGGTCAGTGGGTCAGTTTCTGTCTGCTTGTTGGGTTTTGGTCACTGGGTCAGTTTCTGTCTTTTTGATCAGTGTTCGTTCAGAAGGTCAGTTTCAGCATGTTCATTCAGGTTGTGTTCAGTGGGTCAGTCTCTGTGCGTTCGGTCAGGTTGTGGTCAGTGGTTCAGTTTCTGTGGGTTCGGACAAATTGTGGTCAGTGGTTCAGTTTCTGGTGTTTGATCAGGTTGTGGTCAGTGGGTCAGCTTCTGTGTGTTCAGTCAGGTTGTGGTAAGTGGGTCAGTTCCTGTGTGTTCTTTCAGCTTGTGGTCAATGGGTCAGTTTCTGGGTGTTCGGTCAGGTTGTGATCAGTGGTTCTGTTTCTGTGTGTTCGGTCAGGTTGTGGTCAGTGGGTCAGTTTCTGTGTTTTCGGTCAGGTTGTGGAAAGTGGGTCAGTTCCTGTTTGTTCAGTCACCTTGTGGTCAATGGGTCAGTTTCTGTGTGTTCGGTCAGGTTGTGGTCAGTGGGTCAATTTCTGTGTCTTCGGACAGCTTGTGGTCAATGGCTCAGTTTCTGTGTGTTTGGCTATGTTGTGGCCAGTGGGTCAGTTTTGGAGTGTTCGGTCAATTTGTGGTCAGTGTGTCAGTTTCTTTTTGATCGGTCAACTTGTGTTCAGTGGGACAGTTTCTGTGTGTTCTGTGAGCTTTTGGTCAGTAGGTCAGTTTCTGTGTGTTCAGTCAAGTTGTGGTCAGTGGGTCAGTTTCTGTCTGCTTGTTGGGTTTTGGTCAGTGGGTCAGTTTCTGTCTTTTTGATCAGTGTTCGTTCAGAAGGTCAGTTTCAGCGTGTTCATTCAGGTTGTGTTCAGTGGGTCAGTCTCTGTGCGTTCGGTCAGGTTGTGGTCAGTGGTTCAGTTTCTGTGGGTTCGGACAAATTGTGGTCAGTGGTTCAGTTTCTGGTGTTTGATCAGGTTGTGGTCAGTGGGTCAGCTTCTGTGTGTTCAGTCAGGTTGTGGTAAGTGGGTCAGTTCCTGTGTGTTCTTTCAGCTTGTGGTCAATGGGTCAGTTTCTGGGTGTTCGGTCAGGTTGTGATCAGTGGTTCTGTTTCTGTGTGTTCGGTCAGGTTGTGGTCAGTGGGTCAGTTTCTGTGTTTTCGGTCAGGTTGTGGAAAGTGGGTCAGTTCCTGTTTGTTCAGTCACCTTGTGGTCAATGGGTCAGTTTCTGTGTGTTCGGTCAGGTTGTGATCAGAGGGTCAGTTTCTTTGTTTTTGATCAGCTTCTGGTGAGCGGGTCAGTTTCTGTGTGTTCGGTCAGGTTGTGGTCAGTGGGTCAGTTACTTGCTGCTCGGTTTTGTTGTTGTCAGTGGGTCAGCTTCTGTGTGTTCGGAAATGTTGCGGCCAGTGGTTCAGTTTCATTGTGCTCGGTCAGGTTGTGGTCAGTGGGGCAGTTTCTGTGCATTCGGTCTGGTTGTAGTCTGTGGGTCAGTTTCTCTGTGTTCAGACAGTTTGTGGGCTGTAGCTCAGCTTCTGCTTGTTCGGACAGGTTTTGGTCATTGGATCAGTTTCTGTGTGCACGGTCAGGTTGTATTCAGTCTGTCAGTTACTCTGTGCTCGGTCAGGTTGTGGTCAGTGGGTCAGTTTCTGTGTGTTCATTCAGGTTGTGGGCTGTGGGTCAGTTTCTGCGTGTTCGGACAGGTTGTGGCCATTGAATCAATTTCTGTGTGTTCGGTCAGGTTGCGGTCAGTGGGTCAGTTTCTGTGTGTTTGGTCAGCTTGTGATCATTGGAACAGTTTCTGTGCTTTCGCTGAGGTAGTGGTCAGTGGGTGAGTTTCTGAGTGTTCAGTCAGGTTGTGGTCTGTGGGTCAGTTTCTGTGTGTTCGGTCAGGTTGTGCTCATTGGATCAGTTTCTGTGTGCTCGGTCAGGTTGTTGTTCAGTCTGTCAGTTACTGTGTGCTCGGTCAGGTTGTGGTCAACATCTCAGTTTCTGTGTGTTCGTTCAGGCTGTGGTCAGTGGGTCAGTTTCTATGTGTTTGTTCAGGTTGTGGTCAGGGGGTCAATCTCTGTGGGTTCGGTTAGGTTGTGGTCAGTGTGTCAGTTTCTGTGCATTTGTTCAGGTTGTGGTCAATGGGTCAATTTCTGTGTGATCATTCAGGTTGTGGTCAATGGGTCAATTTCTGTGTGTTCGTTCAGGTTGTGGTCAGTGGGTCAGTTTCTGTGCGTTTGTTCACGTGGTCAGTGGGTCAGTTACTGTGTGTTCGGTCAGCTTGTGGTCAGTGAGTCAGTTTCTGTGTGTTCGTTCAGGTTGTGGTCAGTGGGTCAGTTTCTGTGTTTTCGGTCAGGTTGTGGAAAGTGGGTCAGTTCCTGTTTGTTCAGTCACCTTGTGGTCAATGGGTCAGTTTCTGTGTGTTCGGTCAGGTTGTGGTCAGTGGGTCAATTTCTGTGTCTTCGGACAGCTTGTGGTCAATGGCTCAGTTTCTGTGTGTTTGGCTATGTTGTGGCCAGTGGGTCAGTTTTGGAGTGTTCGGTCAATTTGTGGTCAGTGTGTCAGTTTCTTTTTGATCGGTCAACTTGTGTTCAGTGGGACAGTTTCTGTGTGTTCTGTGAGCTTTTGGTCAGTAGGTCAGTTTCTGTGTGTTCAGTCAAGTTGTGGTCAGTGGGTCAGTTTCTGTCTGCTTGTTGGGTTTTGGTCAGTGGGTCAGTTTCTGTCTTTTTGATCAGTGTTCGTTCAGAAGGTCAGTTTCAGCGTGTTCATTCAGGTTGTGTTCAGTGGGTCAGTCTCTGTGCGTTCGGTCAGGTTGTGGTCAGTGGTTCAGTTTCTGTGGGTTCGGACAAATTGTGGTCAGTGGTTCAGTTTCTGGTGTTTGATCAGGTTGTGGTCAGTGGGTCAGCTTCTGTGTGTTCAGTCAGGTTGTGGTAAGTGGGTCAGTTCCTGTGTGTTCTTTCAGCTTGTGGTCAATGGGTCAGTTTCTGGGTGTTCGGTCAGGTTGTGATCAGTGGTTCTGTTTCTGTGTGTTCGGTCAGGTTGTGGTCAGTGGGTCAGTTTCTGTGTTTTCGGTCAGGTTGTGGAAAGTGGGTCAGTTCCTGTTTGTTCAGTCACCTTGTGGTCAATGGGTCAGTTTCTGTGTGTTCGGTCAGGTTGTGATCAGAGGGTCAGTTTCTTTGTTTTTGATCAGCTTCTGGTGAGCGGGTCAGTTTCTGTGTGTTCGGTCAGGTTGTGGTCAGTGGGTCAGTTACTTGCTGCTCGGTTTTGTTGTTGTCAGTGGGTCAGCTTCTGTGTGTTCGGAAATGTTGCGGCCAGTGGTTCAGTTTCATTGTGCTCGGTCAGGTTGTGGTCAGTGGGGCAGTTTCTGTGCATTCGGTCTGGTTGTAGTCTGTGGGTCAGTTTCTCTGTGTTCAGACAGTTTGTGGGCTGTAGCTCAGCTTCTGCTTGTTCGGACAGGTTTTGGTCATTGGATCAGTTTCTGTGTGCACGGTCAGGTTGTATTCAGTCTGTCAGTTACTCTGTGCTCGGTCAGGTTGTGGTCAGTGGGTCAGTTTCTGTGTGTTCATTCAGGTTGTGGGCTGTGGGTCAGTTTCTGCGTGTTCGGACAGGTTGTGGCCATTGAATCAATTTCTGTGTGTTCGGTCAGGTTGCGGTCAGTGGGTCAGTTTCTGTGTGTTTGGTCAGCTTGTGATCATTGGAACAGTTTCTGTGCTTTCGCTGAGGTAGTGGTCAGTGGGTGAGTTTCTGAGTGTTCAGTCAGGTTGTGGTCTGTGGGTCAGTTTCTGTGTGTTCGGTCAGGTTGTGCTCATTGGATCAGTTTCTGTGTGCTCGGTCAGGTTGTTGTTCAGTCTGTCAGTTACTGTGTGCTCGGTCAGGTTGTGGTCAACATCTCAGTTTCTGTGTGTTCGTTCAGGCTGTGGTCAGTGGGTCAGTTTCTATGTGTTTGTTCAGGTTGTGGTCAGGGGGTCAATCTCTGTGGGTTCGGTTAGGTTGTGGTCAGTGTGTCAGTTTCTGTGCATTTGTTCAGGTTGTGGTCAATGGGTCAATTTCTGTGTGATCATTCAGGTTGTGGTCAATGGGTCAATTTCTGTGTGTTCGTTCAGGTTGTGGTCAGTGGGTCAGTTTCTGTGCGTTTGTTCACGTGGTCAGTGGGTCAGTTACTGTGTGTTCGGTCAGCTTGTGGTCAGTGAGTCAGTTTCTGTGTGTTCGTTCAGGTTGTGGTCAGTAGGTCAGTCTCTGTGTGTCGGTTAGGTTGTGGAAAGTGGGTCAGTTCCTTTGTGTTCGGTCAGCTTGTGGTCAATGGGTCAGTTTCTGTTTGTTCGGTCAGTTTGTGATCAGTGGGTCAGTTTCTATGTGTTCGGTCAGGTTGTGGAAATTGGGTCAGTTCCCGTGTGTTCGTTCAGCTTGTGGTTAGTGGGTCAGTTTCTGTGTGTTCGGACAGGTTGTGGTCAGTGGGTCTGTTTCTGTGTGCTCAGTCAGGTTGTGTTCAGTCTGTCAGTTTCTGTGAGTTCGGTCAGGTTGTGTTCAGTGGGCCAGTTTCTGTGATTTCGGTCAGCTTGTGGTCAGTGGGTCAGTTTCTGTGCATTTGGTCAGGTTGTGGAAAGTGGGTCAGGCCCTGTGTGTTCAGGTTCTGGACTGTGGGTCAGTTTCTGTGTGCTCAGTCTCGTTGTGGTATGTGGGTCAGTTTCTGTGTGTGCTGTCAGGTTGTGGTCTGTGGGTCAGTTACTGTGTGCTCAGTCAGCTTGTTTTCAGTGGGTCAGTTTCTGTGTGTTTGGTCAGGTTGTTGTCAATGGGCCAATTTCTGTGTGTTTGGTCAGGTTGTGTTCAACATGTCAGTTTCTGTGTGTTTGTTCAGGTTGTGGTCTGTGGGTCAGTTTCTGTGTGTTCAGTCAAGCTGTGGTCTGTGGGTCAATTTCTGTGTGCTTGGTCGGGTTGTGGTCAGTGGGTCAGTTTCTGTCATTTTGATCAGTGTTCGGTCAGCAGGTCAATTTCTGTGTGTTCGTTCAGGTTGTTTTCAGTGGTCAGTTCCTGTGCGTTCAGTCAGGTTGTGGTCAGTGGGTCAGTTACTGTGTGTTCGGACAAGTTGTGGTCATTGGTTCGTTCAGGTTGTGTTCCGTGGGTCAGTCACTCTGTGCTCGGTCTGGTTGTATTCAATGGGTCAGTTACTGTGTGTTCGATCTAGTTGTGTTCAGTGGGTCAGTTTCTGTGTTTTCGGCCTGGCTGTGGTCAGTGGGTCAGTTTCTGTGTGTTCGGTCAGGTTGTGTTCAGTGGGTCAGTTTCTGTGTTTTCGGTCAGGTTGTGGTCTGTGGGGCAGTTTCTGTGTGTTCGTTCAGGTTGTGGTCAGTGGGTCAGTTTCTGTGTGTTTGTTCACGTGGTCAGTGGGTCAGTTACTGTGTGTTCGGTCAGTTTGTGGTCAGTGAGTCAGTTTCTGTGTGTTCGTTCAGGTTGTGGTCAGTAGGTCAGTCTCTGTGTGTCGGTTAGGTTGTGGTCAGTGGGTCAGTTTCTGTGTTTTTGGTCAGCATGTGGTCAATGGCTCATTTCCTGTGTGTTCGGTCAGGTTGTGGTCTCTGGGTGAGTTTCTGTAAGATCGGTCAGGTTGTGTTCAGTGGGGCAGTTTCTGTGTGTACAGTCATGTTGTGTTCATTGGGTCACTTACTGTGTGCTCGGTCAGGTTGTGGTTAATGAATCAGTTTCTGTGTGTTCGGTCAGCTTGTTTTCAGTGGGTCAGCTTCTTTGTGTTCGGTCAGCTTCAGGTCAGTGGGTCAGTGTCTGTGTGTTCGGTCAGGTTGTGTTCAGTATGTCAGTTACTGTGTGCTCGGTCTGGTTGTGGTCATTGTGTCAGTTTCAGTATTTTTGGAGAGGTTGTGGCCAGTGGGTCAGTTTCTGTGTGTTCGGTCAGGTTGTGTTCTGTGGGTCAGTTTCTGTGTGTTAGATCAGGCTGAGGTCAATGGGTCAGTTTCTGTGTGCTCGGTCAGGTTGTGCTCAGTCTGTCAGTTTCTGTGTGTCCGGTTAGGTTGTGGTCACTGGGTCAGTTACTGTGTGTTCGGACAAGTTGTGGTCAGTGGTTCAGTTTCTGTGTGTTCGATCAGTTTGTGGTCAGTGGGTCAGTTTCTGTGTGTTCGGTCAGGTTGTGGAAAGTGGGTCAGTTCCTGTGTGTTCGGTCAGCTTGTGGTCAATGGATCAGTTTCTGTGTGTTCGGTCAGGTTGTGTTCTGTGGGTCAGTTTCTGTGTGTTAGATCAGGCTGAGGTCAATGGGTCAGTTTCTGTGTGCTCGGTCAGGTTGTGCTCAGTCTGTCAGTTTCTGTGTGTTCGGTCAGGTTGTGGAAGGTGTGTCAGTTCCTGTGTGTTCTGTCAGCTTTTGCTCATTGGATCAGTTTCTGTGTGTTCAGTCAGGTTGTGGTCAATGGGTCAGTTTCTGTGTGTTCGGTTAGGTTGTGGTCAGTGTGTCAGTTTCTGTGTGTTTGTTGCGGTTGTGGTTAGTGGGTCAGTTCCTTTGTGTTCATTCAGGTTGTGGTCAGCGGGTCAGTTTCTGTGTTTTTGTTCAGGTTGTGGTCAGTGAGACAGTTTCTGTGTGCTCGGTCAGGTTGTGGAAAGTGGGTCAGTTCCTGTGTGTTCGGTCAGCTTGTGGTCAATGGATCAGTTTCTGTGTGTTCGGTCAGGTTGTGTTCTGTGGGTCAGTTTCTGTGTGTTAGATCAGGCTGAGGTCAATGGGTCAGTTTCTGTGTGCTCGGTCAGGTTGTGCTCAGTCTGTCAGTTTCTGTGTGTTTGTTCAGGTTGTGGTCAGTGGGTCAGTTTCTGTGTGTTTGTTCAGGTTGTGGTCAGTGGGTCAGTTTCTGTGTGTTCATTCAGTTTGTGGTCAGTGGGTCAGTTTCTCTGTGTTGTTCAGGTTGTGGTCAGTGGGTCAGGTTCTGTGTGTTCATTCAGGTTGTGTTCAGTGGGTCAGTTTCTGTGTGTTCGGTCAGTTTATGGTCAGTGATTCAGTTTCTGTGTGTTCGGTCAGGTTGTGTTCAGTGGATCAGTTTCTGTGCATTCAGTCAGGTTGTGGTCAGTTTCTGTGTGTTCTGTCAACTTGTGGTCATTGGTTCAGTTTCTGTGTGTTCGATCAGGTTGTGGCCAGTGGGTCAGTTTCTGTGTACTCGGTCAGATTGTGGAAAGTGGGTCAGTTCCTTTGTGTTCGGTCAGCTTGTGGTCAATGGGTCAGTTTCTGTTTGTTCGGTCAGTTTGTGATCAGTGGGTCAGTTTCTATGTTTTCGGTCAGGTTGTGGAAATTGGGTCAGTTCCTGTGTGTTCGTTCAGCTTGTGGTTAGTGGGTCAGTTTCTGTGTGTTCGGACAGGTTGTGGTCAGTGGGTCTGTTTCTGTGTGCTCAGTCAGGTTGTGTTCAGTCTATCAGTTTCTGTGAGTTCGGTCAGGTTGTGTTCAGTGGGCCAGTTTCTGTGATTTCGGTCAGCTTGTGGTCAGTGGGTCAGTTTCTGTGTGTTCGGTCAGGTTGTGGAAAGTGGGTCAGGTCCTGTGTGTTCAGGTTCTGGACTGTGGGTCAGTTTCTGTGTGCTCAGTCTCGTTGTGGTATGTGGGTCAGTTTCTGTGTGTGCTGTCAGGTTGTGGTCTGTGGGTCAGTTACTGTGTGCTCAGTCAGCTTGTTTTCAGTGGGTCAGTTTCTGTGTGTTTGGTCAGGTTGTTGTCAATGGGCCAATTTCTGTGTGTTTGGTCAGGTTGTGTTCAACATGTCAGTTTCTGTGTGTTTGTTCAGGTTGTGGTCTGTGGGTCAGTTTCTGTGTGTTCAGTCAAGCTGTGGTCTGTGGGTCAATTTCTGTGTGCTTGGTCGGGTTGTGGTCAGTGGGTCAGTTTCTGTCATTTTGATCAGTGTTCGGTCAGCAGGTCAGTTTCTGTGTGTTCATTCAGGTTGTTTTCAGTGGGTCAGTTCCTGTGCGTTCAGTCAGGTTGTGGTCAGTGGGTCAGTTACTGTGTGTTCGGACAAGTTGTGGTCATTGGTTCAGTTTCTGTGTGTTTGGTCAGGTTGTGGAAAGTGCGTCAGGTCCTGTGTGTTTGGTCAGCTTGTGGTCAATGGAATAGTTTCTGTGTGTATGGTCAGGTTGTGGTCAACATGTCAGTTTCTGTGTGTTTGTTCAGGTTGTGGTCTGTGGGTCAGTTTCTGTGTGTTCAGTCAAGCTGTGGTCTGTGGGTCAATTTCTGTGTGCTTGGTCGGGTTGTGGTCAGTGGGTCAGTTTCTGTCATTTTGATCAGTGTTCGGTCAGCAGGTCAGTTTCTGTGTGTTCGTTCAGGTTGTTTTCAGTGGGTCAGGTCCTGTGCGTTCAGTCAGGTTGTGGTCAGTGGGTCAGTTACTGTGTGTTCGGACAAGTTGTGGTCATTGGTTCAGTTTCTGTGTGTTCGATCAGGATGTGGTCAGTGGGTCAGTTTATGTGTGTTCGGTCCGGTTGTGGAAAGTGCGTCAGGTCCTGTGTGTTTGGTCAGCTTGTGGTCAATGGGTTAGTTTCTGTGTGTTCGGTCAGGTTGTGATCAGTGGGTCTGTTTCTGTGTGTGCAGTCATGTTGTGGTCAGTGGATCAGTTTCTGTGTGTTCGGTCAGGTTGTGGAAAGTGGGTCAGGTCCTGTGTGTTTGGTCAGCTTGTGGTCAATGGGTTAATTTCTGTGTGTTCGGTCAGGTTGTGATCAGTGGGTCTGTTTCTGTGTGTGCAGTCATGTTGTGGTCAGTGGATCAGTTTCTGTGTGTTCGGTCAGGTTGTGGAAAGTGATTCTGTTTCTGCGTGCTCGGTCAGGTTGTGTTTAGTTTATCAGTTTCTGTGCGTTCGGTCAGGTTGTGGTCAGTGGGTCAGTTTCTGTGTGTTCGCTCAGGTTGTGGTCAGTGGGTCAGTTTCTGTGTGTTTGTTCCTGTTGTGGAAAGTGGGTCAGTTCCTGTGTGTTCGGTCAGCTTTTGGTCAATGGGTAAGTTTCTGTGTGTTCGGTCAGGTTGTGGTCTGTGGGGCAGTTATTGTATGATCGGTCAGATTGTGGTCATTGCGTCAGTTTCTGCGTGTTCGGTCTTGATGTAATCTGGGGTCAGCTTCTCTGTGGTCTGACAGGTTGTGGTCAGTGGGTCTGTTTCTGTGTGCTCTCTCAGGTTGTGTTCAGCCTGTCAGTTACTGTGTGCTCGGTCAGGTTGTGGTCAGTGGATCAGTTTCTGTGTGTTCGGTCAGGTTGTGGAAAGTGGGTCAGTTCCTGTGTGTTCGGCCAAGCTGTGGTCTGTGGGGCAGTTACTGTATGATCGGTCAGATTGAGGTCAGTGGGTCCGTTTCTGCGTGTTCGGTCTGGTTGTAATCTGTGTGTCAGTTTCTCTGTGTTTGGATAGGTTGTGGTCAGTGGGTCAGTTTCTATGAGTTCGGTCAGGTTGTGGTCTTTGGGTCAGTTTCTGCGTGTTCGGACAAGTTGTGGTCATTGGATCAGTTTCTGTGTGTTTGGTCAGGTTGTGGTCAGTAGGTCAGTTTCTGTGTGTTCGGTCAGCTTGTGGCCAGTGGGTCAGTTTTGGCGTGTTTGGTCAGTTTGTGGTCAGTGGGACAGTTTCTGTGCTTTTGCTCAAGTAGTGATCAATGGTTGAGTTTCTGTGTGTTCGGTCAGGTTGTGTTCAGTGGGTCAGCTTCTGTGCATTCGATTAGGTTGTGGTCAGTGGGTCAGTTTCTGTGTGTTCGGTCAGGTTGTGGAAAGTGGGTCAGTTCCTGTGTGTTCGGTCAGCTTGTGGTCAAAGGGTCAGTTTCTGTGTGTTCGGTCAGGTTGTGATCAGTGGGTCTGTTTCTGTGTGTGCGGTCATGTTGTGGTCAGTGGGTCAGATTCTGTGTGTTCGGTCAGGTTGTGGAAGGTGTGTCAGTTCCTGTGTGTTCTGTCAGCTTTTGCTCATTGGATCAGTTTCTGTGTGTTCAGTCAGGTTGTGGTCAATGGGTCAGTTTCTGTGTGTTCGGTTAGGTTGTGGTCAGTGTGTCAGTTTCTGTGTGTTTGTTGCGGTTGTGGTTAGTGGGTCAGTTCCTTTGTGTTCGTTCAGGTTGTGGTCAGCGGGTCAGTTTCTGTGTTTTTGTTCAGGTTGTGGTCAGTGGGACAGTTTCTGTGTGCTCGGTCAGGTTGTGGAAAGTGGTTCAGTCTCTTAGTGTTTGGTTAGGTTGTGGTCAGTGGGTCAGTTTCTGTGTGTTCGGTCAGTTTGTGGTCAGTGATTCAGTTTCTGCGTGCTCGGTCAGCTTGTGTTTAGTGGATCAGTTTCTGTGCATTCGGTCAGGTTGTGGTCAGTGGGTCAGTTTCTTTGTGTTCGGTCAAGTTGTGGTCAGTGGTTCAGTTTCTGTGTTTTCGCTCAGGTTGTGGTCCGTGGGTCAGTTTCTGTGTGTTTGTTCCTGTTGTGGAAAGTGGGTCAGTTCCTGTGTGTTTGGTTAGGTTGTGGTCAGTGTGTCAGTTTCTGTGTGTTTTATTCAGGTTGTGGTCAGTGGGTCAGTTTCCGTATGTTCATTCAGGTTGTGGTCAGTGGGTCAGTTTCTATGTGTTTGTTCAGGTTGTGGTCAGTGGGTCAGTTTCTGTGTGTTCATTCAGGTTGTGATCAGTGGATCAGTTTCTGTGTGTTCATTCAGGTTGTGATCAGTGGATCAGTTTCTGTGTGTTCGATCAGGTTGTTGTCAGTGGGTCAGTTTCTGTGTGTTCGGTCAGTTTGTGGTCAGTGATTCTGTTTCTGCGTGCTCGGTCAGGTTGTGTTTAGTTTATCAGTTTCTGTGCGTTCGGTCAGGTTGTGGTCAGTGGGTCAGTTTCTGTGTGTTCGCTCAGGTTGTGGTCAGTGGGTCAGTTTCTGTGTGTTTGTTCCTGTTGTGGAAAGTGGGTCAGTTCCTGTGTGTTCGGTCAGCTTTTGGTCAATGGGTAAGTTTCTGTGTGTTCGGTCAGGTTGTGGTCTGTGGGGCAGTTATTGTATGATCGGTCAGATTGTGGTCATTGCGTCAGTTTCTGCGTGTTCGGTCTTGATGTAATCTGGGGTCAGCTTCTCTGTGGTCTGACAGGTTGTGGTCAGTGGGTCTGTTTCTGTGTGCTCTCTCAGGTTGTGTTCAGCCTGTCAGTTACTGTGTGCTCGGTCAGGTTGTGGTCAGTGGGTCAGTTTCTGTGAGTTCGGTCAGGTTGTGGTCTGTGGGTCAGTTTCTGCGTGCTCAGACAGGTTGTGGTCATTGGATCAGTTTCTGTGTGTTCGGTCAGGTTGTGGTCATTGGTTCAGTTTCAGTGTGTTCGGTCAGCTTGTGGACAGTGGGTCAGTTTCTGTGTGTTTGGTCAGATTGTGGTCTGTGGGTCAGTTTCTGTGTGTTCAGACAGGTTGTGGTCATTGGATCAGTTTCTGTGTGTTTGGTCAGGTTGTGGTCAATGGGTCAGTTACTGTGTGCTCGGTCTGGTTGTGGTCAGTGGGTCAGTTTCTGTGTTTTCATTCAGGTTGTTTTCAGTGGATCAGTATCTTTATGTTCGGTCAGCTTCAGTCAGCGGGTCAGTTTCTGTGTGTTCGGTCAGGTTGTGTTCAGAATGTCAGTTACTGTGTGTTGGTCCGGTTGTGGTTTGTGGTTCAGTTTCTGTGTTTTCGGACAGGTTGTGGTCAGTGGGTCAGTTTCACTGTTTTGGTTACTTTATGTAGTTTCAGACAATCCAGCTCCTTGCTTCCGGAGTCTGTGTCACTTTTCTGTTCGTCTGAACCACTGTCCATCACCTGGTGTACCTTTTTGTACTTCTCCTGTGGAGATTTCTTACTGTTGGTTTTCTTCCCAGACCTGTAGACTCTTGCTATGTGACCTGCTTTCCCACACTGTCTGCACACTTGGTCCTTGAACCAACAATCTTTCTGGTCATGTGTTGTTCTGCCACAGCGTTAGCACTTCCCTGTTCCATAGGTCATTTTGTTGGTGCTGTATTCTTGCAGTCTCCATTGTATCTCTGCAGCGCCCCTTGCGGCTGCTTCATGTGATACTGCCATATTGAAAGCTTTGTCCAGCGTAAGGTCCATTTCTGATAGAAGCCGTTTCTGGGTTCCTTCACTTTGTAGCCCACACACAAACTTGTCCCTTAACGTGTCTGCTAGTCACGCTCCAAACTGGCAGTATTTCGATAGCTTGCGCAGTTCCGTTAGGTACTCAGCATTGCTTTCGTCTTTGTATTGGTTCCTTTTATGGAACTTAAATCGTTCTGCAATTAGCAGCGGTGTGGGGCTTAAGTGGTCCTGTAGGATTTCTACTATGCTTCCAAAATCCTTGTTTACCGGCTTCTCTGGGGTTATTAGATTCCGCAGTAACCTATAAGTTTTTGCACCCATGGAATTTAATAGAACCAGTGCTTTATTAGCATCTGGCACTTCATTCGCCCTGCAGTACACCTCAATACGTTCCACATATGTCGCCCAATCTTCGACTTCATTGTCGAACGTAGAGACACTGCCACTCTTCGGCATCCTTGGTTGTGCGTTAACAATCCCCAATGGCGCCTCCCGCGCTTCCCCTTCTTCTCTGCTGGCACAAAATGGCGTCTCCCACACTTTCCTTCCTTCCCGCGCTAGACCGTCTTCTGCGCTGCGGCTTCACAAAATGGTGGCTCCCGCGCTCTTCCTTCTTCTCCGCGGCTCAATGGCGCCTCCCGCGCTCTCCCTGCTTCTCCGCGGCTCAATGGCATCTCCTGCGCTCTCCCTGCTTCTCCGCGGCTCAATGACGTCTCCCCTTGCTTCGCCCCACGGACCCTGATCAGCCCGTGATCCCTGGCTGTGCTCTGCGCGTTCTTCTCTTGATATTTGTCGACGCCGCTCGGTCTAGAACCCGGCTGTTTCTTACCCTCTCTCTCTCCGGTTTTTTGCAGTATTTTTCCACGACGCCGCTCGGTGATCAACCCCCGGCTGCGCCCTGCAATCTTCACCTTTTTTCTTACCCCGTCGACGCTGCCCGGCTCTCTCTCTCTGCCGTCGGTCGGCTCCAGCCGCCGCTGCTCGGGAAGGGTCTGCTCAGGACCTGTCGTCGGTCTCTTACTGCTCGTTGTGGCTGGGGAACTAAGTCCGGCTCTCCACAGCCTCCCCAGCGAAGTTGGATCTCTACCTGACTGCTGGGCAGTTGCTCGCGGTCGACGCCCGTGTTCCTGGACTCGACTATTTTATTTTGTTTTTATTTAATGTTGCAGGTAGATTTGCATCAACACTCGTCGTCACTGTTAGATCCATGGTTCAGTGGATAAAGAATTACACGGATGCTGTATATAACAAACAACAGGTCTTTACTGGAGGAGGGTCATCTCTAGACTGGAGTACAGAGGCATGCGCACAGCTTATATACCGGAGTGGTTACTGCCGGTACTACAGTATACAGGAGCTGTAAAAAGTAGTTCTGACTTAAAGCACATACACTACATAACCTGTGCTGTATCTGCCCTGGGAATGTTTGACGGGGCAGTGTAGAGGGAGCATTACTCTGTATCTAACCCGTGCTGTATTTGCCCTGGGAGTGTTTGGTGGGGCAGTGTAGAGGGTGCTTTACTCTGTATCTACCCCGTGCTGTACCTGCCCTGGGAGTGTTTGATTGGACAGTGTAGAGGGAGATTTACTCTGTATCTACCCCGTGCTGTAACTGCCCTGGGAGTGTTTGATGGGAGAGTGTACAGGGAGCTTTGCTCTGTATCTACCCCGTGCTGTAGCTGCCCTGAGAGTGTTTGATGGGACAGCTTAGAGGGAGCTTTACTCTGTATCAACCCCGTGCTGTACCTGCCCTGGGAGTGTTTGGTGGGACAGTGTAGAGGGATCTTTACTCGATATCTAATCCGTGCTCTACCTGACCTGGGACTGTTGATGGGAAAGTGTACAGAGAACTTTGCTCTCTAAGTAATATGTGCTTTCCCTGCCGTGGGAGTGTTTGATGTGTAGTGTAGAGGCAGATTTACGCTGTATCTAAACCTTTCTTTATTTGCCCTTGGATTGTTTCATGGGACAATGTTGAAAGAGCTTTACTATTTTTCTACACATTGCTCTATCTGCCCTGGGAGTGTTAGATGTGATTGAATAGATGGAGTTTTATTTAATTTCTAAACCGGGCTGTTCATGCCCTTTGAGTGTTTGATGGGACAGTGTAGAGAGAGCTTTACACTGAATCTAACCCGTGCTGTTCCTGCCCTGGGAGTGTTTGATGCGACAGTGTAGAGGGAGCTTTGCTCTGAATCTAAAGCTTGCTGTACCTGGCCAGGGATTGATGGTGGGACAGTGTAAAGGGAGCTTTACTCTGTATCTAACCCTTGCTATACCTGCCCAGGGATTGATGGTGGGATAGTGTAAATGGAGCTTTACTCCATATCTAACCCTTGCTATACCTGCCCAGGGATTGATTGTGGGACAGTGTAAAGGGAGCTTTACTCTGTATCTAACCAATGCTGCCGCTGCCAGGTTAGCAGTTTAACCTAAGATGGTTGTCATTACCCACGCTTCACATTCCTGAGCATTAATCTAACGCTGTGTTTGCGTTGGTCAGTCCTGTTATTAAAAAACTCCTTCTGCTTACCCTGTAAGCTTCAGCCTATCACTGTCATCCGAGTTCCTCGGGCACTTCCTTCACGGTCAGTGCTGAGTGTTGCTATTGAAACGTGGGAGGCGTCACGGTTAGTCTCCAGCATTACTTCCGCTTCCATAACATCGGCTGTCTCTGCCCCGGCCAGAGCGCATCTTCAGCTGAAACCCGCATCCATGTCTTGGTGACCTCTAGACACGATATCCTGAGAACAAATAGCTATAAATAATGTAATATGAATAAAATCAATGATTTTAATTCACTTATTGATACCGGCAAGGCCTGTGATCTGAGCGGGGTGTCATGCTCCTCTAAACAAATTACATCGAATGTACAGCACAGAAACAGGCCATTCAGCCCAACTGCTCCATGCCGGTGTTTATGCTCTGCAAGAAGCTCTTCCCCACCACTCTTCCTCCTTCAGTTTCAGCATAACCTTCTATTCCTTTCTCCTTCATGTTTCTATCATGCTTCCCCTTAAAGGGATCAATATCATTCACCTCAACCAATCTCTGTGGTAGCGAGTTCCACATTCTCACCTCTCTCTGGGTAAGCAGCTTTCTCCTGAATTCCTTATTGGAATAATTGATGACTATCTTATATTCCTGGCCTCTATTTTCGGCCTCATAATTATTTCATGATTTCAGTTTGTTTAAACGCTGTGATGAATTTGTCAGCACACCTTGTCTTACAGACACATCGTTTTCTGCTGTCGCTTTGATTGGAGTAGAAGCAATGATTAGAATCTGGCTCAAAAACTGTAGGACTTCGATTCTGCACATGAGACAAAGACTCAGTGGCTTCTGCTATCACAGGATCGCAGAACCATACAGCAGAGAAGGAGACCATTCAGCCCATCGAGCCTGTGTCAGCTCTTGGAAAGAGATATTCATTTGATCAAACTCCCCTGTTCATGTCCCATAGTCCTGCTAATCCATCACTTCCAGTAATGATCCCGTTCACTTTGGAAAGTTAATATTGAATCTGCTTCTATCACCTTTTCAGGTAGCGCATTCCAGATCATAACAACTCGCTCTATAGAACAACTTATCCTCATCTTCCCTCTGGTTCTTTCCCAATTATCTTATATATTTGTCTTCCGGTTACTGACCATTGTGTCAGTACAAATATTTGCTCCATATTTACGCTATCAAACCCCTCATAATTTTGAACATTGCCAATACATCTCCCTTTTATATTGCGTGCTCCCTGGAGAACAATTCCAGCTTCTCTTGTCTCTTCACGTAAATAAGCTCCCTATTTAAAAAATGTTGTAGAGAGAAAACGGGGAATTATAGACCAGTAAGACTGACATCAGTAGTGGGGAAAATGCTAGAGTCCATTATAAAAGATGTAATAGCAGAGCAGTTGGAAAACAGTGACAGGATCGGAAAAGTCACAATGGATCTAAAAAAGGTAAATCATGCTTGACTAATCTATTGGAAATTTTTGAGGATGCAAATGATAGAATAGATAATGGGGAACCAGTGAAGGTGGCGAATTTGGACTTTGAGCAGGCTTTCGATAAGGTCCCGCATAAGAGATTAGCGTGCAAAGTTAAAGCACATGGGATTGGGGGTAAGGTTCTGACTTGGATAGAGAACTGGTTGGCAGACAGGAAGCAAAGAGTTGGAATAAACAGGTCTTTTTCCGATTGGCAGGCAGTGAATAGTGGAGTACCGCAGGGAACAGTGCTAGGACCCCAGCTATTCAAAATATATATTAATGATCTAGACGAGGGAACTAGATGTAATTTCGCTACCTTTGCAGATGACACAAAGCTGGGTGGGCGTGTGTGCTGTGAGGAGGATGCACAGAAGCGCCAGTATGATTTGGACAGGTTGGGTGATATGGCAGAGGCATGGCAGATGCAGTATAATGTGGATAAATGCGAGGATATCCACTTTGGTGACAAAAACAGGAAGGCAGATTATTATCTGAATGGCAATAGATTTGGAGAAGCGGAAGTGCAACGAGACCTGGGTGTCCTTGTGCACCAGTCGCTGAAGGTAAGCATGCAGGTGCAGCAGGCAGTAATGAAGGCAAATGGCATGTTGGCCTTCGTAGCGAGAGGGTTTGAGTACAGGAAGAAGGATGTCTTGCTGCAGTTGTACAGGGCCTTGGTGAGACACCACACCTTGAGTATTGTGTGCAGTTTTGGTCGCCTTCTCTGAGGAAGGATGTTCTTGCCATGGAGGGAGTGCAGTGAAGATTCACCAGGCTGATACCAGGGTATTTGACTATTCACTAGAGTTTAGAAGAATGAGAGGGGATCTCATTGAGACTTATAAAATTCTAACAGGACTGGACAGTCTAGATGCAGGAAGGATGTTCCCGATGGCGGGGGAGTCCAGAATCAGGGGTCACAGTCTAAGGATAAAGGGTAAGACATTTAGGAGAGAGACGAGGAGGAATTTCTTCACCCAGAGAGTGGTGAGCCTGTGGAATTCTCTTCAACAGAAGGCAGTTCAGGCCAATTCATTAAATATATTTAAAAAGGAGTTAGATATATTTCTTATGGCTAATGGGATCAAGAGATATGGGAAGAAAGCAGGGACAGGGTACTGAATTTGGTTGATCAGCCATGATCGCATTAACTGGCGGAGCAGGCTCGAGGGGCCGAATGGCCGACTCCTGCTCCTATCTTCTATGTTTCTATGTTTCATCCTTGAAACCATTCTAGTCAATCTCGTCTGTGCCCACTCCAAGACCTTGATATCCTTCCTAAAGCTGCCAAGAATAGGAGGCATTACTCCAGCCGGGACTTAACCAGTGATTTATAAAGGTTCAGCATAACTCTCTTGCTTTTGTACTCTGCCTCTATTTATAAAGCTAAAGATCCCATGTATTTTTTAACAATCTTGTCAACTTGTCCTGTCATCTTGAAAGGCTTGCTTACGTGAACTCCCAGGTGTCTCTTTTTCCAGCACCCCCTTTCAAATTGTACAATTTAATTTGTATTGCCTCTCCTCATTTTCCTCCCAGGTTTATCCTTCACACCTCTCTGCATTAAACTTCACCTGTCTTTTTATCATTTTTATTAATTGCAGGGATTTGGCCATGGCTGGCATGGCCTGCAATTATTGCCCATCCCTAATTGCCCTTGAGAACGTGGAGTTGAGCCGCCTTCTTGAAACGCTGCCGTCCGTGAGGCGAGAAGTTTCCCACAATGCTGGGAGGGAGGGAGTTGCAGGATTTTGCCCCAGTGACGTTGAAGGAACAGCAATATATTTCCAAGTCAGGAACGTGTATGGCTTGGAAGGAAACTTGGAGGTGGTGATGTTTCCATGCATCTGCTGCCCTTGTCCTTCTAGGTGGTAGAGGTCGCGGGTTTGGGAGATGTTGTCGAAGAAGCCTTGCTGAGTTGCTGCCGTGCATTTGTAGATGGTGTACACTGCAGCCGCGGTGTTTCGGCGGCGGAGGGATTGAATGTTTAAGTTGGCGGATGGGGTGCCAATCATTCATGCTGCTTTGTCGAGCTTCTTGTCTGTTGTTGAAGCTGCACTCATCAAGACAATTGGAGAGTATTCCATCACACTCCTGGCTTGTGCCTTGTAGATGTTGGAAAGGCTTTGGGTTGTCAGGACGTCAGAGACTCGCGGAAGAATATCCAATTCTGACCCGCTCTTGTAGCCACAGTTTTTATGTGGCTGGTCCAATTAAGCATCTGGTGAATGGTGATCCTCAGGATATTGATGGTGGGGAATTTGGCGATGGAAATGCCATTGAATGTCAATGGGAGCTGGCTCTTGTTGGAGATCATCATTGGTTGGCACTTGTGTGGAGCGAGTGTTACTTGCCACTTATCAGCCCAAGACTGAATATCGTCCAGGTCTTGCTGCATGCGGGCACGGACTGCTTCCTTATCTGAGGAGTTGCGAATTGAAGTGAACACTGCAATCCTAAGTGAAAATCCCGAGTTCTGACCTTATGATGGAGGGAAGATCATTGGTGAAGCAGCTGAATATATTTTGGACTCACACACTGCCCGGAGGAACTCCAGCAGTGATCACAGAATCACAGATCACAGAATCACAGAAACCCCACAGTGCAGATAGAGGCCATTTCGGCCCATCGAGCCTGCACCGACACATATCCCACCCGATCCCCGTAACCCCTACATCAACACATATCCCACCCTATCCCCGTAACCCCACGTATTTAATCCCCCTAACACTAAGGGTCAATTTATCATAGCCAATCAACCTAACCCGCACATCTTTGGACTGTGGGAGGAAACCGGAGCACCCGGAGGAAACCCATGCAAACACAGGGAGAATGTGCAAACTCCACACAGACAGTCACCCGAGGCCGGATTCGAACCCGGGTCCCTGGCGCTGTGAGGCAACAGTGCTAACCACTATGCCACCGTGCTGGGACTATGATGATTGACCTGCAACAACCACAACCATCATCCTTTGTGCTAGGTATGACTCGAGCCATTGGAGAGCTTTCCTCCTGATTACTATTGACTTCAATTTTACTACGGCCCTTTTATGTCACTCTCAGTCAAATGCTGCCTTGACTTCAAGGGCAGTCATTCTCACCTCACCTCTGGAATTTAGCTCATTTGTCCATGTTTGGACCAAGGTGGTAATGAGGTCTGGAGCTGAGTGGTCCTGTCGGGACTTAAACTGAGCGTCAGTGAGCAGGTTATTGGTGAGTAAATGCCACCTAATACCATTGTTGATGACACATTTTATCACTTTGCTCATTTTACCAGTCTATGTCCTCCTGAAGCCTACTACTACCCTCCTCAGTGTTTACTGCATTGCCGATTTTCGGGTCATCTACAAACTTCAAATTATGCCCTTCATATATATATATATATATAAGACAATGTGCTTAATATTTAACAAAAAAATCAGTGGTCTGAATAGCGACCCCTGGTGGACTCCACTGTATACTTCCGTCCAGTCTGAACAACATCCATTCACCACTCCTCTGTTTTCTTTCACTAAGCCAATGTCTGATCCCCACTGCCACTGCCCAAGTGACAGATAATTATCTCCGAGAATATGGCCTCTACAAGTTTCCCCACAACCTTTGTTAGCGTGACTGGCCTGTAGATACAGGGTTTATCCCCCTCTCCTTTTTTAAAACAGTTTAACATTTGCAACCCTACAATCCTCTGGCACCAGTCCAATATCCAAGGAGGATTGAAAGACTCTGGCCAGATCCTGCACCATTTCCACCATTCCTTCCCTCAGCAACCCTCATACATCCCATTCGGACTGCAGAAATGTTCTACTTTACTGTAGTACAAAACGTGCTGGATTGAAAGGAGTTAACAGAAGCTATTTGTTCACTGACTGTAATTAATGCCAGTCTCCATAGGTTAACTGAAGCTGTTTGTTCAGTGACTGTAATTAATGTCAGCCTCCATGAACCCTAATTGCATCAGTGCAGGGTTTCCCTCTTCTATTAATAAGGGATTCCTTTCAATGTGTTATCCCGCAGTGACAGTGAGAGCATCACCTCCGGCACCAACAGGGATCAGTGCGCTGCTGCACAGAGAGTTAGTTGGAATATGACAACAGTAGATTGGAAAGTTACAACAATGGATCAGGATGAGAGAACAATAGATTTGAATGTTACAACCATGGACAGGATTTACATCTGGGAGTTTCACCATCTTTCTGCATCTTATGACAGACTACCATTAGAATTGTGGATTTATTTCGCACTTAAGATTATTCAATACTTTTACTATCCACTCATTGCTGCTGTTGGTGTTCCTGGTAAGTCTTTCTATCCAGCTATTCCATTAACCATGTTTAACTGCATTACTGTACTTGTCATTTACTCTCCCCTCCTTGTTGCTGTTGTTGTTCCCGGTAAGTCTCTGTATCCAACTATTAACTCTGCCAACATTTGCTAACTGCATTACTGTTCTTTTAATTTCCTTTCTCATCTTTGCCTTGTCATGTCTCTATATCCAGCAATCAGATCTGTAATCCTTTGAAGCACCACCACCACAATATCCCCCATCACTGCCCCATCTCAGCCATTCCGCTGCATTAACCCAATTTGTTAAACCCAGACTCAACTATTCCAATGCTCTCCTGGCTGGCCTCCATAACCTAGAGCTCATCCAAAACACTGCTGTCCATATCCTAACATGCACCATGACCCATTCACACATCACTCATATGTTCGCTGACCTACATTTGCTCCCGATCCGGCAACACCTCGAGCTTAATAGTCTCCTCCTTGTGTTCAAATCCCAACATGGCTTCACCCCTCCAATTAGTCTCATTCCCCTGCTCTTTTCCCATAGTCCTGCAAATTGTTCCCTTTAAGTATTTATCCAATTCCCCTTTTAAAGGTAATTTACTTTTTCTCTGTACCTCTCCCATTCTTTCAGTCTCTATTTTTCTTTCTCTACTTCTCTCTCTCCCTCTCTCTATGACTCCTTGTCATATAATCATAAAATGGTTTACCGCAGTAGGAGGCCATTCGGCTCATTATGTCCATGCCATCTCTTTGAAAGTGCTATCTATTTCCCCTTCAACTTATAATCCAATTCCCATTCGAGACTTACTATTGAATTTGCTACCATCACGTTCTCAGACAGTTCATTGCAGATCACAACAACTCATTGCATCAAGAAAGTTCTCCACATCTCTCCTGTGGTTCTTTTGCCAATTACCTTCAATCTGTGAGCTCTGGTTACCCACCATTCTGCCACAGGAAACAGTTTCGACTTATATACTCTATTAATCCCATCATTATTGAAGCTCCCATTATGGAACAGGACAAAGATAGACCGTGTGTATAATTTGTCAATTGTGGAAAGACTGATTTTACTAAGCTGCGATGTGATTTAGCAAAAGTGGAATGGAAACAGTTACTTGAATGGAAGTCAGTGTCAGCAGTTGGAAGCATTCGAGGAGGAGATATCGAGGTTTCACAGCAATTATGTTTCCAAAAAAAAATAGGATGTGACCCCCAATTTTAGAGTCCCCTGGATGTCAAGTATCATACACCTTAGGATAAGGAAAAAAGGGAAGCATTTGATAGATACCGACAGCTCAATACTAAAGAAACCCTAGAGGAATATAGAAAGTGCATGGGCAAAATTAAAAATGAAATTAGGAAGGCAAAGAAAGGGCATGAAAAAATATTGCCAATTAAAATTCAGGAAAACTGAAAGATGCTTTATAAAATATATACAGAGTGCGAGTAGCAGAGAGTGCCGTGAGAGTTTGGGTAAGTGAGAGAGTTGATTAATGGTTATTTCTCTTTAAATCATTTGGGGTGTTGCAAATTGTTAGTGGCAATTGCCAGTAGTTTCTTGATAAGATTACTTAAGCAGTTTAAGTAACGGGGAAAGTTTAAATATTTGGGATTCTGTTGGTTTAAGAAGAGTAAGACAAGGCAACACTGCAGTAGGAGTAAATTGGCAGGCAGTGAAAACCAGTTCTCTAACCAATCAGCAGGGGTGACTCATTTGGCTACAAACAAACAGTATAAAAAGACTGGTGCTAGTGCGAGTAGCAGAGCGCCATGAGAATTTGGGTAAGTGAGAGAGTTCTTTAATGGTTATTTCTCCTTAAATCATTTGGAGTGGTGGAAATTGTTAGTGGCAATTGCCAGTAGTTTCTTGATAAGATTATTTAAGCAGTTTAAGTAATGGGGAAAAGTTAAATATTTAGTATTCTGTTGGTTTAAGAAGAGTAGAACAAGGTAACACTGCAGTATGAGTTAATTGGCAGGCAGTGAAATCCAGTTCTCTAACCAATCAGCAGGGGTGACTCATTCGGCTACAAACAAACAGTATAAAAAGACCAGTGTTAGTGCTAGCAGCAGAGAGTGCCTTTGAGAGTTTGGGTAAGTGAGAGAGTTAGGGTAAGTGGGGTGTTAGGTGCTGTTTCTGTTTTGTTTCTGGCCTTGTTTTCCCTGCCAGCCTCAGGATTAGCAGACATCATGGAGGCGGAGCAGAGAGGCGAGGCCCAGTCGAGGCAGCCGGGAGCAGCAGCGGGTGTTGAGTTGAGCCAGAACAGCAAGGCGAGGCAGCCTAAATAGGCTCCACAGGCAACATTCCAAGGGGAGGTCAGAATTCAAAAGTGACATCACAGCCAAGCTGGTAGGTGATTGGCTGTTTGGTGAGCACTTCTCCTTCCCATTTAAACCTTTATAAATTGGTAAGTTCAATTAAATAGAGGTGTGATATTCATCATGTAGAATCGGGGCAGAGGGTATTTAAAAATGATAATAATAAATTTAATTAATTACATAGAATGGGAGAGCAGGTGATGTGTTACTGCTGCAATATGTGGGAGCTGGTGGACACCATTGATTTTCACAGTGATCAAATTTGCAGTAGGTAATGACTGCTCGAGGATCTCAGGCTCCGTGTTGATGAGCTGGAGTCCAAGCTTCAAACACTGTGACACATCAGGGAGGGGGAGAGTTACCTGGACTCTGTGTTCCAGGAAGTAGTCACACCAATTAGATTAACTAATTCAGATGTAGTCCGTGGTCAGCGACAGAAGGGTGTGACTATGAGTGAGGCAGGTACGGGGATCCAGGAGGTAGTGTTGGAGGAGCCGCAGCCCTGGCTCTTGTCCAACAGGATCGAGGCTTACTCCCTGTGAGGATGGGCACGGGGAATGCAGGGAGGATGAGCAACCTGGCCACAGCACCGTGGAACGAGGGGCCATTCAAGTGGGGGGAGTAAAAAGAAATGTTGTAGTGGTAGGGGATAGTATTATTAGGGGGATAGATAGGGTTCTTTGCAGCCGAGAGCGAGAGTCCCGAAGGTTGTGTTGCCTGCCCGGTGCCAGGGTTAAGAACATCTCCTCTGGGCTGGAGAGAAACTTGGAGTGGGAGGGGGAGGATCTAGTTGTCGTGCTCCATGTTGGTACCAACGACATAGATAGGACAAGGAAAGAGGTTCTGTTGAGCGAGTATGAGCAGCTAGGGGCCAAATTAAAAAGCAGAACCACAAGGGTAATAATCTCTGGATTACTACCTGAGCCACGAGCAAATTCAGCTAGGGTAAATAAAACCAGAGAGTTAAATCGTGGCTCAAAGACTGGTGTGGGAGAAATGGGTTTTGCTTCCTGGGACACTGGCACCAGTACTGGGGCAGGAGAGAGCTGTTCCGTTGGGATGGACTACACTTGGCCAGTGCTGGGACTAGAATCCTGGCGAGTCGAATAACCAGGTCAGTAGAAAGGGCTTTAAACTAGTTAGTGGGGGGGGGGAGGTTTCAAGAGAGCAAAATATAAAAATGTCAGTGGCGAAGGCAATAGAGCAAGGTAGCAGTGGGGGAATTAAAAACCATAGCGTGTCAGGAAGGGACATAATATATAAAGGTAAAGTAGTAAAGGGGGTAAAAGCAGGAATAAATTGTCACAAAACATATTTAAAAGTTCTTTATCTGAATGCACGCAGCATTCGTAACAAAATAGATGAGTTGATGGTGCAAATAACTACACATGGGTATGTTCTGGTGGCCATTACCGAGACATGGCTGCAAGGTGACCATGACTGGGAACTAAACATCCAGGGGTATTTGACTATTAGGAAGGACAGACAGAAAGGAAAGGGAGGTGGGGTGGCTATGTAAATAAAGGATGGAATCAGGGCAATAGTGAGAAATGATATTCGGTCAAAGGATCAGGATAGCGAAACAATTTGGGTGGAGATTGTGGTAAACCACTGTTATAGTTATCACTGTATATTGTTCTCACTGTTCTCACTGTCACATCACTACACGAGGTCGCCTCTTGTCGCACTGTTATACCTGGGCTGACCACCTCCGACTCCGCCCATTACCTGCCCAGGTATAAAGGTAGCTGACTGGCTAGTATTCCTCCCTGTTGGATCGGATCACCCACGAGGGTGGGCTCTGTTATTTAGCCAATAAAAACCTTCAGTTACGTTCTTAACTCGTCGCCTTTTATTGGACTAATTGATAGGCATATCAATTTTATTGACTAAATTTTAAAGATGTCTGATAATGAACAGCAACAGCAAGGAGCTCACCCAGCAGCACAGCAACAGCAGCCTCCAGACAACGGGCCACACCAGCCGGCTTGGCTGCAAGCCTTGAAACCACCATACCTGGATCTAAACCCACAGGCACCAAACTCAGCCAACGACTTCAAACACTGGCTGGACTGCTTCGAATCGTACCTGGAGGAAGCCGTCGTCCCTCAGAGATCCAAACTAAGAGTCCTGAAAGCCCAAGCGAGCCCGAGAGTATATACACTCATCCAGGACATGACTACGTACGACGACGCCATCAACCTACTGAAACAGCAGTACCGGAGCCCGGTAAACTACATGTACACTAGGCATCTCTTAAGATCTCGCCAGCAACAGCCAGGAGAATCGATAGCTGAATTTTCACGAGCGCTGAGACAACTCGGCAGGAACTGTGACTTTAAAGCGGTGACGGCTACTGCGAACATGGAAGACAATGTCCGCGACGCCTTGGTGAGAGGCCTACGTTCCGACTACACACGGCAAAGACTGCTTGAAGCTAAGGACATAGACCTGGACAAGGCCGAAACCCTCGCCCTCACCCTAGAGGCCACCCAGCAAGACCAGGAAGCGTTTGCCAGGTACTATTCGCGACCCTGGGACTCGGGCCCGACCCCCACCCCACCACCCTTCACAGCGCTGCCCCCGGGACCTACCTCAGCGTCTGCATCACGGATCCGACCGGGCCCGCTAGCCCCGGTACCGGCCCCGACATCAGGCAACCCCGATCGGGCCGCTGGCTGCTTCTTTTGCGGCCAGGAGAAGCATCCGAGGTCGCGCTGCCCAGCCAAAAACTCAACCTGCAAAACCTGCCTCAAGAAAGGCCACTTCTCCAAGGCCTGCAGAAGCAAATCCTCAGAAGCCAGCAGTGCCTCATGCGAACCCTGGGGGTGGCCATCTTTGTGCGGGGCAGCCGAAGCCTGCAGAGCCTCATGGGAAAACCAGGGGCGGCCATCTTTGTGCGGGGCAGCCGAAGCCTGCAGAGCCTCATGGGAAAACCAGGGGCGGCCATCTTTGTGCGGGGCAGCCGAAGCCTGCAGAGCCTCATGGGAACAGCAGGGGCGGCCATCTTTGTGCGGGGCAAACGATTTAAACAGAGCCTCATGTGAACTACGGGGGCCGCCATCTTCGCCGCCATCTTGTCATGACAACGACGCGCTCATCTACACCCTAGCTTCCGTGACCCTGGATCAAGCCCGCCCGCACCACCTGGCCAGCTCAATGATGGACATCAAAGTCAACGGCCACGCCACGACCTGCCTGTTCGACAGCGGAAGCACGGAGAGCTTCATCCACCCAGACACGGTGAGCCACTACTCCCTCCCCGTCCTGCCAACGCGCAGCCGCATCTCGATGGCATCGAGGTCGCACGCCACAGACATCAGCGGCTACTGTGTCGTGACATTGTCGGTTAAAGGGACAGAGTATAAAAATTTTAAACTCCTCGTACTCCCCCAGCTGTGCGCTGCCGTCATACTAGGGCTGGACTTCCAATCCCACCTCCAAAGTGTAACCCTAGCATACGGTGGACCCCTCCCCCCACTCACAGTCGACAACCAGCGAAAGTTAAACCGCCCACCGCGTAACACCTGCAGCCTATCCACCCTCAAGGTACCGCCACCTTCCCTGTTCGCTAACCTCACCCCCGACTGCAAACCTGTCGCTACTAAGAGCAGGCGGTACAGCGCTGGGGACAGAGCCTTCATTAGCTCTGAGGTGCAGCGACTCCTGAAAGAGGGCATTATTGAGGGGAGCAGCAGCCCCTGGCGTGCCCAGGTGGTGGTAGTCAAGACCGGCGACAAAAATCGCCTGGTTATCGACTACAGCCAGACCATAAACAGATACACCCAGCTGGACGCATACCCCCTCCCCCGCATATCGGACATGGTCAATGAGATTGCACAATACCGCGTATTCTCGACCATCGACCTCAAGTCGGCCTACCACCAACTCCCCATCAGCCTGGAGGACAGCCAGTACACCGCCTTCGAGGCGAATGGCCGCCTCTACCAATTCCTTAGGGTCCCCTTTGGTGTCACCAACGGGGTCTCGGTTTTCCAACGGGAGATGGACCGGATGGTTGACCAGAACGGACTACAGGCCACTTTCCCCTATCTCGATAACGTCACCATCTGCGGCCGCAACCGGCAGGACCATGACGTGAATCTGGAGAAATTCCTCCGTACGGCCCAACGGCTGAACCTCACCTACAATAAGGAGAAATGCGTGTTTAACACAGCGCGCCTTGCCATCCTTGGCTGTGTAGTAGAGAACGGAGTCATTGGCCCCGACCCCGAAAGAATGCGCCCCCTCATGGAGCTACCCCTCCCCCACTGTCCAAAAGCACTTAGGAGAACCCTGGGGCTTTTCGCCTACTATGCCCAATGGGTACCCAATTATGCGGACAAAGCCAGACCCCTCCTGAAAACCACATCCTTCCCCCTCACGGAAGAGGCGTGCGCGGCCTTCTCCCTCATTAAGGGAGACATAGCCAAGGCCACAATGCACGCAGTGGATGAGTCAATCCCCTTCCAAGTGGAGAGCGATGCATCCGACTTCACCCTAGCCGCTACCCTTAACCAGGAGGGTAGGCCGGTAGCCTTCTTCTCAAGGACCCTACAGGGCCCCGAGACCCGACACTCGTCGGTCGAGAAGGAAGCCCAGGCAATTGTGGAGGCAGTACGGCGCTGGAGGCACTACTTGGCAGGCAAACGATTTACCCTCCTCACCGACCAACGCTCGGTTGCCTTCATGTTTAATAACAAGCTGAGGGGCAAGATCAAGAACGACAAAATCTTGAGGTGGAGAATCGAGCTTTCCACCTATGATTATGAGATCTTGTACCGGCCCGGTAAACTGAACGACCCCCCTGATGCTCTTTCACGCATTACATGCGCCAGCGCGCAAAGTGATAGACTTCAGACCCTCCACAATGACCTCTGCCACCCCGGAGTCACCAGACTCTACCATTTCATTAAGGCCCGCAACCTGCCATACTCCATCGAGGAGGTCAGGACCATGACCAGGAACTGCCAGATCTGTGCTGAGTGCAAACCGCACTTCTATAAGCCGGACAGAGCAAGCCTGATCAAGGCCACCCGCCCCTTCGAGCGTCTGAGCATCGACTTCAAGGGGCCCCTACCGTCATCCGACCGTAATGTGTACTTCCTCAACATCGTTGATGAGTACTCCCGTTTCCCCTTTGCCTTCCCCTGCCCAGACATGACCAGTAACACGGTCATTAAATGCCTGAACAAACTCTTCGCCTTGTTCGGGTTCCCGAACTATATACATAGTGACCGGGGCGCCTCCTTCATGAGCGAGGAACTCCGTCAGTTCCTATTGGAGAGGGGTATTGCAGCAAGCAGGACCACCAGCTACAACCCCCGAGGGAACGGCCAGGTGGAAAGAGAGAACGCGACGGTATGGAAGGCCACCCTCTTAGCCTTAAAGTCTAAGGGCCTCCCAACCTCCCGCTGGCAAGAGGTCCTCCCGATTGCGCTGCACTCCATCCGGTCACTACTTTGCACTGCCATTAACACCACCCCCCATGCCCGAATGTTTGTCTTCCCCAGGAAGTCGACTACGGGAACCACCCTACCAACCTGGCTGACCTCTCCGGGACCCGTCTTGCTGTGAAAGCACGTGAGGGCCCATAAAACGGACCCCCTGGTCGAGAAGGTGAACCTCCTGCACGCCAACCCCCAGTACGCCTATGTGGCTTACCCAGACGGACGGGAGGACACTGTCTCCTTACGAGACCTCGCACCCTCACCCCCCCCTCCCAACCCCCCGAGTCCAGCCGAGGTAGACGGCATGCCGGAACCCCACGAGCCTTTGCCGACTACGCAGACACCAGCTTTAACACCGGATAATGTAACACCGCCGCTGCGACGATCGGAGAGGCTAACGAAGCCTCCGGACAGACTGACATACCAGAGCTGGTAATACACTTCACCCCGCCGGACTCTAATCTAAACAAGGGGTGAATTTGGTAAACCACTGTTATAGTTATCACTGTATATTGTTCTCACTGTTCTCACTGTCACATCACTACACGAGGTCGCCTCTTGTCGCACTGTTATACCTGGGCTGACCACCTCCGACTCCGCCCATTACCTGCCCAGGTATAAAGGTAGCTGACTGGCTAGTATTCCTCCCTGTTGGATCGGATCACCCACGAGGGTGGGCTCTGTTATTTAGCCAATAAAAACCTTCAGTTACGTTCTTAACTCATCGCCTTTTATTGGACTAATTGATAGGCATATCAGAGATAAGGAATATTAAGGGGAAAAAGTCACTGTTGGGCTTAGTCTATAGGCCTCCTAACAGTTGCAACTCTGTTGGTCGGAGCATCAATCAGGAAATAGTTGGGGCTTGTAATAAGGTAACAGCTATAATCATGGGAGATTTTAACTTTCATATTGACTGGACAAATCAAATTGGGCAGGGCAGCCTTGAGGAAGAGTTCATAGAGTTCATTAGGGACGGGTTCCTTGGTTACTGAACAAACCAGGGGGCAGGCAATCTTAGATCTGGTCCTGTGTAATGAGACAGGATTAATAAAAAATGTCCCATTAAAGGATCCCCTTGGAATGAGTGACCATAACATGGTTGAATTCCAAATTCTGTTGCAGGGTGAGAGAGTTGGATCTCAAACCAGCGTACTAAGCTTAAATAAAGGAGACTATGAAGGTATGAGAGCAGAGTTGACTAAAGTGGACTGGGAAATTGATTAAGGTGTAAGATGGTACATGAGCAGTGGTGTACATTCAAGGAGATATTTCACAACTTTCAAGGAAAATATATTCCACTGAGGAAAAAGGGCTGTAAAAGAAAAGACAGCCATCCATGTCTAAGTAAAGTAATAAGGGATAGTATCTGACTGAAAACAAGGGCATATAAAGTAGCCAAATCTAGTGGGAGGACAGAAGATTGGGAAGGATTTAAAAGCCAGCAAAGAATAACTAAAAGATTAATTCAGAAAGGGAAGATAGATTATGAAAGTAAACTAGAAAAAAATATAAAAACAGATAGCAAGAATTTCTACAGTTATATCAAAAGAAAAAGGGTGGCTAAAGTGAATGTTGCTCCCTTAGAAGACGAGACCGGGAAATTAGTGGTGGGGAACATGGAGATGGCAAAAAAGCTTTACAAATATTTTTTATCAGTCCTTACAGTAGAGGACACTAAAAATATCCCAACACTGGACAAACAGGGCGCTATGGGGGGGAGGAGCTAAACACGATTAAAACCACTAAGGAGATGGTACTCGGTAAGATAATGGACTTAAGGCGGATCAATCCCCTGGACCTGATGGCTTACATCCTAGGGCCTTGAGAGAAGTAACGGTAGGGATTGCAGATGCATTGGTGGTAATTTTCCAAAACTCCCTGGATTCAGGAAAGGTCCCAGCAGATTGGAAAACTGCTAATGTAATGCCCTTATTTAAAAAGGGAGGTAGACAAAAGGCTGGAAACAATAGGCCAGTTAGCCTAACACCTGTGGTTGGTAAAATGTTGGAATCCATTATTAAGGAAGCAGTAACAGGACATTTCGATAAGCATAATTTAAACGGACAGAGTCAGCATGGTTTTATGAAGGGGAAGTCATGTTTGACAAATTTGCTCGAATTCTTTGAGGACGTAACAAACAGGGTGGATAAAGGGGAACTACTGGATGTGGTGTATTTGGAATTCCAAAAGGCATTTGACAAGCTGCCACACAAAAGATTACTGCACAAGATAAAAAATCACGGGATTGGGGTAATATACTGGCATGGGTGGAAGATTGGCTATCTAACAGAAAACAGAGAGTTGGGATAAATGGTTCATTCTCGGGTATGCAATCAGTAACTAGTGGTGTTCCGCAGGGGTCAGTGCTGGGATCCCAACTCTTTACAATCTATTTTAGCGATTTGGAGGAGGGGACCAAATGCAACATATCCAAGTTTGCGAAGATACAAAGATGGGAGGGAAAACAGTGAGTGAGGAGGACATAAAAAACCGGCAAAAGGACATAGACAGGCTAAGTGAGTGGGCAGAAATTTGGCAGATAGAATATAATGTTGGACAGTGTGAGTTTATGCACTTTGGCAGAAAAAATCAAAGAGCAAGTTATCATCTAAATGGAGAGAAACTGCAAAGTGCTACAGTACAAAGGGATCTGGGGGTCCTGGTGCATGAAACACAGAAGGTTAGTATGCAGGTACGGCAGGTGATCAGGAAGGCCAATGGAATCTTGGCTTTAATGCAAGGGGGATGGAGTATAAAAGCAGGGAAGTCTTGCTTCAGTTATACAGTGTACTGGTGAAGCCACACCTGGAATACTGCGTACAGTTTTGGTTTCCTTATTTAAGATAAGATATACTTGCTCTCGAGGCATTTCAGAGAAGGTTCACTCGGTTGATTCTGGAGATGAGAGAGTTGACTTATGAGGAAAGGTTGAATAGGTTTGGGCCTCTACTCATTGGAATTCAGAAGAATGAGAGGCGATCTTATCGAAACATATAAGATTGTGAGGGGGCTTGATTGGGTGGATGCGGGGAGGATGTTTCCACTGATGGGTGAGACTAGAACTAGGGGGCATAATCTTAGAATAAGGGGCTGCCCTTTCAAAACTGAGATGAGGAGAAACTTATTCACTCAGATGGTAGTAACTCTATAAAATTTGCTACCTCAGCGAGCTGTGGAAGCTGCGACATTTAATACATTTAAAATGGAGATAGACAGTTTCCTAGCTGATAAGGGAATTAGGGGTTACGGGGAGAGGGCAGGGAAGTGGACGTGAGCCTAGGTTCGGATCAACCATGATCCTATTGAATGGCGGAGCAGGCCCGAGGGGCCGTATGGCCCCTACTCCTGCTCCTACTTCTTAGAACGAGTAAGGGCATAACTAAGGAAAGAGAAGGGCCTATTGGAGACCAAAAAGGTTAGCTGTGCATGGAGGTGGAAGACGTGGGTATGGTTCTTAATAAGAACGTTGCCTTTGTCTTCACAGCAGAGAGGAATGCTGCTGACATGGTAGTTAATGCGGAGGAGTGCCAAATATTAGATGAGATAATCATAGTGAGAGAGGAAATATTAAGGGGTTTTGCATCGTTGAATGTAGATACATCACGAGACATGTATTAAATGTATCTCAGACTGTTCAGAGAGGTAAGAGAGGCAATAGCAAAGGCTCACACTATCAATTTCCAATCCTCTCTGGCTACTGGCGTGGTGCCAGAGGACAGGAGGGCCGCTCACGTTGTAACATTGTTTAAATTGTGAGAAAGGGATAGGACAAATACAGGCCAATCAGCCTAACCTCGTTGGTGGAAAATATTGGAAAAATTCTGATGGCCAGTATAAATCGGCATTTGGAAAGGCACGGATTAATCAATGACAATCTGCATAGATTTGTTAAGCGAAGGGCATGTCTCAGTAAGTTGATTGAATTTTTTGATGAGGTAATGAGGAGGTTTGATGAGGGTATTATATTTGATGTATTCCACATAGATATCAGCAAGGCCTTTGTCAAGGTCCCCCATGACAAGTTAGTCACAAAAGTAAATGTCCATGGAACCCAAGGGAAAGTTGCCAGTTGGAACCAAAATTGTTTCAGTGGCAGGAAGCTAAAGGTAATGGTTGACATGTGATTTTGTGACTGAAAGGCTGTTTCCAGTGGGGTTCTGCAGAGCTGCATAGTAGGTCCCCTGCTTTGTGTGGTATATATCAATGATTAATACTTCAATGCTGAGGCCATGTTTAAGAAGTTTGTAGATGATACAACAATTGACCATATGCTTGATAGTGAGGAAGATAGCTGTAAACTGCAGGAAGATATCAATGAACTGGTCAGGTGGGCAGAAATATGGCACATGGAATTCAATCCAGAGAAGTGTGAGGTAACGCATTTGGGGAGGGCAAGCAAGGCAAGGGAATACACAGTAAATGCTAGGGAAATTAGAAGTGTAGAGGAACAGAAGGACCTTGGAGTGCATGTCCACAGATCCCTAAACGTAGCAGGACATGTAGATGGGGAGTTTAAGAAGGCCTATAGGATACTGTCCAGTATTAGTCTAGGCATAGAACATAAGAGCAGGAAAGTTATGTTGGAACTGGATAAAATACTAGTTAGGCCACAGCCAAGATCAATGCATATATTTCTGGTCACCACATTACAGGAAAGATGTGATGGCACTCGAAAGTGTACAGAGGAGTTTCACGAGGATGTTGCCAGGACTGGAGAATTTTAGCTATGAGAAAAGATTGAATAGGCTGGGGTTGTTACTTTGGGGCGATTTAATTAAGTTGCATAAATTTATAAGCGGCATCGATAGAGTGGATAGAAAGCATCTATTACCCTTAGCAGAGATTAGAGTTAACTGTTATTGGTAGAAGGATTAGAGTGGAGATTGAGGAGATTGTTTCACCCAGAGGGCAGAGTTGGTAAGTGGGATTAGGCGGGATAACTTTTTCAACCGACGCACACACCATGGGCCGAATGGCCTCCTTCTGTGCCGCAAATGTCTATGATGCCATCTTTCTGTTTCTTAACCTTCTCTGCTCTAAATAAACAATCCCTGCTTCGCCAGTCTCTCCACGCAACTGAAGTCCCAGATCCCTAGTAACATTCTGGTAAATCCCTACACCTTCTCTAATCCTTGACATGCTTGTGGCGCCCAGAATTGGACACAATGCTTCAGCTGGGGCTTAACCAGAGATTTATGAAAGGTTAGCATTTCTTGCAGAATTTTGTTACACTGTGTCTCTCTCTGTAAACCCAAGGGCACAGTATGTTCTTTTAACAGCCTTCGCAACTTGTCCTGCCAGCTTCAGAGATTTATTTAAGTACAGCCGAGGTCTCTCTGTTCGGACACCCGCTTTAAAATTGTACTGTTTAGTTTATATTACCTCTACTCATACCTCATACCAAAATTAATCACTTCACGATTCTATGTGTAAAATTGTATCTGCCTTCTATCTGCCCATCTGTGTCCAGCTCAAGGCTATTACTACCCTTCTGATTGTGTATTAACATTGCTGACTTTGCTGATATCTGCAAATTTTGAAATTATGCATTGTATACCATGTCCATGGCTTTGATGTATATGGAAAGAGCAATGCCCCCAAGACCGACCCCTGGGGAACACCACTGTATACTTCCCTTCAGTCTGAAGAACAACCATGTACCATTAATCTCTGCTTTCTGTCTCTTAGCCAAAATCCAAAACATATTGCCACTGCTACTTTAATCACATGGACTTCAATTTTGGTATCATGTGATACTTCATCCAACACCTTTTGAAAGGATAGTGAAACTGGGAAAGTATGGGCAGTAGCAATCAGAGAATCATAGAACTGGTGAACCAAGTTGCGTTGACGCCCCGCCCTGATCATAGGCCTCGCCTGGTTTCAATGAATGAATTACAAAGTCTTTAATTTGAATCCCATTTTATTATTTATATTTATTTATTCTCAGCACATGGCAATGCTGTCAAGGCAGGTATTATTTGCCCATCGCTAGTTACCCATGAGAAAGTGGTGGACTTACATCTTGAGCCGCTGCAGTGGTGGCGTTAAACGGGCGGTATTTTATCATAATATAAGAAATACGAGCAGCAGTAACCTATTTGGCCATTCGAGACTGCTCCGCAATTCAGTTTGATCATGACTGATCTTGTAGCTCATCTCCACTTTCCTGCACTATCCCCATATCCCTTGATTCTCTTAATATTCAAAAATCTATCGATTCCTGTCCTGAATTTACTCAACGACTGAACCTCCACAGCCCTCTGCGATAGAGAACTCCAAAGATTCACCGCCCTCTGAATGAACAAATATCTCCTCATCCCAGTCCTAATTGGCCGACCACTTATTCTGAGACTGTGATCCCTGGGTCTAGATTCACCAGCCAGGGGAAACTTGCTCCGAGAATCTACCCTGCCAAAGCCTGTAAGAATGGTGTTTGTTTCAATGAGATCACCTCTCATTCTTCTAAACTCTAGCGAATATAGGCCTAGTTTACTCAATCGCTCCTCATAGGTCAATCCCCAATCCCATGATCACTCTGGTGAACCGTCGTTAAACTCCAACGATGACAAGTATATCCTTCATTAGGTAAGAAGACCAAAACTGTAGACAACATTCCAGGTGTGGTCTCACCAGGGCTCTATATAATTGCAGTAAGACATCTTTACTATTATACTGGAATCCTCTAGTAATAAAGGCCGACATACCAATTGCTTTCCTAAATGATTACAGTACCTTCATGTTAACTTTCAGTGATTCTTATACAAGGACACCCAGGTCCCTCTGAACACCAGCATCTCCCAATCTCTCAACTTTTTAAAAAATGCGCTGGTCTTCTATTTTTCCGACCAAAGTGGATAACATCACATTTCTCTACGTTATATTCCATTTGCCGAGTTCTTGCCCACTCACTTAGCCTATCTACATCCCCTTGAACCCTCCTTGCATGCTCCTCACAAATTACATTCCCACCCAGTTTTGAATCATCAGCAAACTTGGATATTCCATTTGGTCCCCTCATCCAAATCATTGATGCAGCTTGTGTATAGCTGAGGCCCAAGCACTAATCCTTGCGGTCCACCACTACTTACAGTCTGCCAACCTGAAAATGACCCATTTATTCCTACTCTTTGTTTTCTGTCCGTTAACCAATCCTCCATCCATGCTAGTATATTATCCCCAATCCAATCAGCCCTAATTTTGTTTAATAACCTCTTGTGAGGCACTTTATCGAATGTCTTCTGAAAATCCAAATACGCCACATCCATGGCCCCTTAACTATACTATTGTTACAATCTCAAGATCTGTCGAACACAATTTCTCTTTTATAAATCCGTGTTGACGCTGCCCAATTCTATTATAATTTTCTAAGTGCCATGTTATGACGTCCTTAATAAAAGATTCAAGCATTACCCTACTACTGATGTCAAGCTAACTGGTCAGTAGTTCCCCGTTTTCTCTCTCCCTCCTTTCTTAAACAATGGGGTTACATTTGCTGCCTGCGTTACACGGAGCGCCTGATATTCAGTTCCACCGCAGTCAATGACGGATTTCTAGGGCTATGTCTTCAATTCTTAACACTAATTTTCCAACAAAGGTTTAGAGTCATAGAGTTTTACAGCACAGAAAGAGGCCCTTTGGCCCATCGTGTCTGCACCGCCCATCCATCCCTGTCCAGTCTAATCCCATTTTCCAGCATTTGGTCCATAGCCTTGTATGCAATGGCATTTCAAGTGCTCATCCAAATGCTTCTTGAATGTTGTGAGGGTTCCTGCCTCCACCACCCTTTCAGGCATTGAGTTCCACATTCCAACCACCCTCTGGGTGAAAAAGTTCCTCCTCAAATCCCCTCTAAATCTCCTGCCCCTTACCCTGAATCTATGCCCCCTTGTTATTGACCCCCCCCCACTAAGGGGAAAAGTTCCTCTTTATCTACCCTATCTATGCCCCTCATTATTTTGTACACCTCAATCAGGTCCCCCCTCAGCCTTCTCTGCTCCAAGGAAAACAACTCCAGCCTGTCCAGCCTCTCTTCATAGCTGAGGCGCTCCATCCCAGGTAACATCCTGGTGAATCTTCTCTGCACCCTCTCCAAAGCAATCACATCCTTCCTATAGTGAGGCGACCAGAACTGCACACAGTACTCCAGCTGTGGCCTCACCAGCGTTTTGTACAGCTCCATCATAACCTCCCTGCTCTTATATTCTATGCCTCGGCTAATGAAGGCAAGTATCCCATATGCCTTTTTAACCACCTTATCTACCTGCTCCGCTGCCTTCAGGGATCTATGTACATGTACACCAAGGTCCCTCTGACCCTCTGTACTTCCTAGGGTCCTACCACTCATTGTGTATTCCCTTGCCTTATTTGTCCGTCCAAAATGCATCACCTCGCACTTTTCAGGGTTAAATTCCATTTGCCACTTTTCCGCCCATCTGACCAACCCGTTTATATCGTCCTGTAGCCGGAGGCTTTCCTCCTCGCAATTTACCACCCCACCAATTTTCGTGTCATCTGCGAACTTACTGGTCATACCTTTTACATTCTCATCCAAATCATTTATGTAGGTCACAAACAATAAGGGACCCAGCACCGATCCCTGAGGTACCCCACTGGACACAGGCTTCCAGTCACAAAAGCAACCTTCGACCATCACCCTCTGCCTCCTGCCACTCAGCCAGTTTAGGATCCAACGCGCCAAGGCACCCTGGATCCCATGGGCTCTTACCTTCTTGACCAATCTCCTATGCGGGACTTTGTCAAAAGCTTTACTGAAGTCCATGTACACCACATCCACAGCATTTCCCTCATCCACCCCACTAGTCACCCCCTCGAAAAATTCGATCAGATTTGTTAGACATGATTTACCCTTGACAAAGCCATGCTGACTATCCCCGATTAATCCTTGCCTCTCCAAGTGGAGATTAATTTTGTCCCTCAGAATTTATTCCAATAATTTCCCCACCACAGATGTTAGACTCACTGGCCTGTAATTCCCTGGTTTATCCCTGCTACCCTTCTTGAATAATGGTACTACGTTAGCTGTTCTCCAGTCCTCTGGTACATCCCCTGTGGCCAGAGAGGTTCTGAAAATTAGTGTCAGAGCCCCTGCAATCTCCTCCCTTGCCTCCCACAGCAGCCTGGGATGCATCTCGTCCGGGCCTGGGGATTTATCCACTTTTTGGCCCGCTAAAACCGCTAGCACCTCCTCCCTCTCGATGCTAATATGTTCAAGTATGTCACAGTCCCCTTGCCCGATTTCTATGTCTGCATCGTCTTTCTCCATAGTGAACACAGATGCAAAAAATTCATTTAAAACCCCGCCTACATCCTCTGGCTCTACACACAGATTGCCACTTTGGTCCCTAATGGGCCCTACCCTTTCCCTGGTTATCCTCTTGCCCTTAAGTTTCTCCATAACTCATTGAAGCCACTTCTGCGTCAAAGAACTAATCTCAGTAATCCTGCAGCATCAAAGCCCCTGTCTCCCAAAATGCATGGTTCCCTGGTTAAAAAAAGCAAAATCCATTTGGCTCTTCATAACTTTCAATGAACAGCTAAACAAGAGAGAGGAGCCACAGCCGGGGTCTCAGAAACATGCATAATGTCTTTGTAAAGAGACTACCAGTAAAACAGGTTTTCTAAAGAGACAAAACCAGTCAGGCAGGCTTTTTAAAGAGAGATGAACAGTCACCAGGGCTTTTTACAGAGTCAGGACCAGTCGCACAGGCTTTTTAAAGGAACATAACACTTCGCACAGGCTTTTTACAGAGTCAGGAACAGCCACACAGGCTTTTCAAAGAGACACAACCAGACACACATGTTTTTAAAAGAGACAGAAACTATCAAACAGGATTATCAAAGAGGAAGGACCGGTCACATAGCCTTTATAATGTGACTAGACCTCTCATTCAAGAATTTTTGGGAGAAAAGTCCAGTCACACATTTTCTAAAGAGAAACAACCTTTGACACAGGCTTTCATAGAATCATAGAATGGTTATAGCAGGGAAGAAGACCATTAGGCCCGTCGAGCCCACGTCAGCTCTCTGCAAGAGCATCTCAGCTAGTCCCACTCCCCGGCAGTTTCCCCCTGCATTGTTTTCTTTCAGATACTTATCTAACTCCCTTTTGAAAGCAGGGATTGAGCCTGCCTCCACCAGCATTTCAGGCAGTGCATTCCAGATCCTAACCACTCGCTGCATAAAATTTTATTTTCTTATGTCGCCTATCGTTCTTTTGTCAATCACATTATATCTGTGTCCTCTGATCCTCGACCCATCTGCCTATCGGACCAATTTATTTCTATCTATTCTGTCCAGTACCATCAAGAATTGAACCCCGCCGTCAAATCTCCTGTCAATCATTTCTGCTCCTGGGAGAACAACCCCAGCTTCTCCAGTCTATCTACATATCTGAAGGCCCCCATCCCTGGAATCATTCTCGTAAATCTTTTATGCACCCTGTCAAAGGTCGTCACATCCATCCTGAAGTTCGGTGCCAAGAATTGGACACAATACTCCAGTTGAAGCCAAACCAGTGTTTTATACTGGTTCATGATCATTTCCACGATTTTGTCCTCTATACCACGATTCAGTAAGTACTGAATCCTGTAAGCTTTTTTAACTGCTTGCTCAAACAGCCCTGCCTCCTTCAATGATTTCTGCACATATAACCCGTAGGTCTCCCTGTTCATGCACCCGCTTTAGGATTGTATCATTCAGTTTATAATTCCTCGCCTCATTCTTTCTACCAAGATCTAACAGTTCGCTTTTTTCTGCGTTAAATTTCATCTGCCATGTGTACGCCAATTCCACCAGCCTGTCTACTTCCTCTTGAAATCTATCGCGATCCTACTCCCTGTTTACTATACGTTTTAAGGACACAGGACCAATCACATAGATTTTGTGAGGGGGAAATAATCAGTCAGACAGGCTTATTAAAGGAGGCTTATTATTCACAAAGGAGGACACAAATAACCTCCCAGGAATATCGGCAAACATAGGGACTAATGAGAGGGAGGAGCTGACAGAAATTAGTATCTCTAGGGATATGGTGTTGGGTAAGTTGAGGGGACTGAAGGCCGACAAATCCCCAGGGCCTGATAAACTACATCCTAGGGTACTTAAGGAGGTTGCCCTGGAGATAGCAGATGCTCTAAGGATCATCTTCCGGAACTCCATTGACTCGGGAACAGTACCCGTGGATTGGAGGGTAGCTAATGTTACCCCAATATTTAAAAAGGGGGGTAGAGAGAAAGCAGGGAATTATAGACCAGTAAGCCTTACATCGGTTGTGGGCAAAATGCTAGAGTCCATTATTAAGGATAAAATAGCGGAGCACTTGACAAATGGGGAAAGGATCGGACAGAGTCAACATGGATTTACAAAGGGTAAATCGTGTTTGACTAATCTGCTGGAATTTTTTGAGGAGGTAACTGGTAGAATAGATGGGGGAGAGCCAGTGGATGTGGTGTACCTTGACTTCCAGAAAGCCTTCGATAAGGTTCCACACAAAAGATTATCATGCAAAATTAAGGCTCATGGGATTGGGGGCAAAGTATTAACGTGGATAGAGAACTGGCTGGCGGATAGAAAACAGAGAGTTGGAATAAACGGCTCGTTTTCGGAGTGGCAGGCAGTGACCAGCGGGGTGCCGCAAGGATCTGTCCTGGGACCCCAGCTGTTCACAATATATATAAATGATCTGGATCAGGGAATTGGATGCAATATTTCCAAATTCGCTGACGACACTAAACTAGGAGGAGGGGTGGGCTCTGATGAGGATGTCAGGAGGCTACAGTGTGATTTGGACAGGTTGGGGGAATGGGCGGATACGTGGCAGATGCACTATAATGTGGATAAATGCGAGGTTATCCACTTTGGGGGTAAAAACAGGAGGGTAGATTATTATCTAAATGGCAATAGATTGGGAGATGGGGAAGTGCAGAGGGACCTGGGTGTTCTTGTGCACCAGTCACTGAAGGAGAGCATGCAGGTGCAACAGGCGATTAAGAAGGCAAATGGTATGTTGGCCTTCATATCAAGGGGGTTCGAGTATAGGAATAGGGATACCTTACTACAGCTGTACAAGGTGCTGGTGAGACCGCATCTGGAGTATTGTGTACAGTTTTGGTCGCCCCATCTGCGGAAGGATGTTCTTGCCATGGAAAGAGTGCAACGGCGATTCACCAGGCTGATACCTGGAATGGCGGGAATGACCTACGAAGAGAGATTAAATAGTTTGGGCTTGTACTCACTGGAGTTTAGAAGATTGAGAGGGGATCTCATCGAAACATATAAAATTATGGCAGGCCTGGACAGGCTGAATTCAGAGAGAATGTTTCCAATGGCCGGGGAGCACAGAACCAGGGGCCACAGTCTAAAAATAGCGGGCAAATCATTTAAAACAGAGATGAGGAAGAATTTCTTCACTCAAAGAGTGGTGAGCCTGTGGAATTCCCTGCCACAGAGGGCTGTGAAGGCTAATTCAATAAATATTTTCAAGAGAGAATTGGATATATTTCTGAAGGCTAAGGGGATTAAGGGTTACGGAGAAAAGGCGGGGACGGGGTACTGAACTGGTAAGATCAGCTATGATCTCAGACGAAGATCAGCCATGATCTCATTGAATGGCGGAGCAGGCTCGAAGGGCCGAATGGCCTACTCCTGTTCCTATCTCTATGTATCTATGTATCTAAACAGACAGAACCAGTCACACAGGCTTTTCAAAGAGAAAAAATGGTGTAAGCAAAAGGGCCCAGAAATTTCTTCTCGCTCGGCGACACAAAACAAATGGTTTTGGATCAGAAATTCTAGGCCCCTATATCTGTCCTTACAGATTATTAGACCATTAATGTTCGCTCACAAATTCTAATCTGGTCCTGAATATGACCCCTTCGAACCTGCTTATTTTGCAGACTATTAATTTTAATATGTTTAATTCATGGAATGTGGGTATCGCTGGCAATGCCAGCAAACCCCTAATTGTCCTTGAGAAGGTGGTGCTGAAACACTGCCTTGAACCGCTGCAGTCCTTGTGGTGAAGATACTGCCCAGTGTCTGACATTGGTGCAATTGACTATCTAGCTAGACCATGTCAGAGTGCAGTCACGATTCAACCTCATATCGGCAGCCCAAGTAAGGGTGGCAGGTTTCCATCCTTAAAGAACTTTATCGAACCGTTGGGTTTTCCTGACAATCCTGTACTTTCATGATCTGCATCCCTAATACTAGATTTTTAATTCCAAATGTAGTTAATTAACTGAATTGAAATTCCCCAGCTGTCGAGGTTGGTTTGAACTCAAGCCTCAAAGTTGATTAGTCCAGATCTCTGGATTACTAGTCCAGTAACATAACCACCATGCTGATATACTCGGTGTCTACAGACAGTAACCCATAACATTATTGAGTTCTAGCTGTTGGAGATGCTTTGGGGATTCAGGTGATGAGTTACTCACCGCACAATATCCAGCTTCTGACCTGCTGTAGTAGCCACGGCATTTATGTGGCTGATCCAGTTGATTTTCTGATCAATGGCGACCCCTAGGGTTTTGATGGTGGAGTATTCGGTGATTGCAGTGCCAGTGATTGTCAAGGTTAGACTATGTTTTGTTGGAGGTGGTTATCGTCCGGCGCTTGTGTGGAGAGAATTTATCTTTACTGACACCAGGGATGTGGGATTTCAATTATGTGGAGAAAATGGAGAAGTAGGGGTCATTGGCCGTGGAGCAGAGCAGTCTAGGGGGAGATTGAATCGAAGTGTTGAAAATGGAGGAGCAGGGGTTATTCGCCGTGGAGCAGAGAAGTCTAGGGGGAGATTGAATCGAAGTGCTGAAAATGGAGAAGCAGGGGTTATTGGCTGTGGAGCAGAGCAGTCTCGGGGGAGATTGAATCGAAGTGCTGAAAATGGAGAAGCAGGGGTTATTCGCCGTGGAGCAGAGCAGTCTAGGGGGAGATTGAATCGAAGTGCTGAAAATGGAGAAGCAGGGGTTATTCGCCGTGGGGCAGAGCAGTCTTGGGGGGAGATTGAATCGAAGTGCTGAAAATGGAGAAGCAGGGGTTATTGGCTGTGGAGCAGAGCAGTCTCGGGGGAGATTGAATCGAAGTGCTGAAAATGGAGAAGCAGGGGTTATTCGCCGTGGAGCAGAGAAGTCTAGGGGGAGATTGAATCGAAGTGCTGAAAATGGAGAAGCAGGGGTTATTGGCTGTGGAGCAGAGCAGTCTCGGGGGAGATTGAATCGAAGTGTTGAAAATGGAGAAGCAGGGGTTATTCGCCGTGGAGCAGAGAAGTCTAGGGGGAGATTGAATCGAAGTGCTGAAAATGGAGAAGCAGATGTTATTGACTGTGGAGCAGAGCAGTCTCGGGGGAGATTGAATCGAAGTGCTGAAAATGGAGAAGCAGGGGTTATTGGCAGTGGAGCAGAGCAGTCTCGGGGGAGATTGAATCGAAGTGCTGAAAATGGAGAAGCAGGGGTTATTCGCCGTGGGGCAGAGCAGTCTATGGGGAGATTGAATCGAAGTGCTGAAAATGGAGAAGCAGGGGTTATTCGCCGTGGGGCAGAGCAGTCTCGGGGGAGATTGAATCGAAGTGCTGAAAATGGAGAAGCAGGGGTTATTGGCTGTGGAGCAGAGCAGTCTCGGGGGAGATTGAATCGAAGTGTTGAAAATGGAGGAGCAGGGGTTATTCGCCGTGGAGCAGAGCAGTCTAGGGGGAGATTGAATCGAAGTGCTGAAAATGGAGAAGCAGGGGTTATTGGCTGTGGAGCAGAGAAGTCTAGGGGGAGATTGAATCGAAGTGCTGAAAATGGAGAAGCAGGGGTTATTCGCCGTGGGGCAGAGCAGTCTTGGGGGGAGATTGAATCGAAGTGCTGAAAATGGAGAAGCAGGGGTTATTGGCTGTGGAGCAGAGCAGTCTCGGGGGAGATTGAATCGAAGTGCTGAAAATGGAGAAGCAGGGGTTATTCGCCGTGGGGCAGAGCAGTCTTGGGGGGAGATTGAATCGAAGTGCTGAAAATGGAGAAGCAGGGGTTATTCGCCGTGGGGCAGAGCAGTCTTGGGGGGAGATTGAATCGAAGTGCTGAAAATGGAGAAGCAGGGGTTATTCGCCGTGGGGCAGAGCAGTCTTGGGGGGAGATTGAATCGAAGTGCTGAAAATGGAGGAGCAGGGGTTATTCGCCGTGGGGCAGAGCAGTCTATGGGGAGATTGAATCGAAGTGCTGAAAATGGAGAAGCAGGGGTTATTCGCCGTGGGGCAGAGCAGTCTTGGGGGGAGATTGAATCGAAGAGCTGAAAATGGAGAAGCAGGGGTTATTCGCCGTGGAGCAGAGCAGTCTCGGGGGAGATTGAATCGAAGAGCTGAAAATGGAGAAGCAGGGGTTATTCGCCGTGGGGCAGAGCAGTCTTGGGGGGAGATTGAATCGAAGTGCTGAAAAAGTTCAGGCTTCTGATACAGTAATTAAGGAGAAAATGTTTCCACAGGCTGACTGGTCATTACCAAAAGGACGAACCTTGATCGCGCAATAAGATAATCTGGAATGAACACTCTGAAAGCTGGTGGAAACAAATTCAATAGGCTCAGTAGGTAGCAATGGCGCCTCTAAATCATAATGTTTTTGGTTCAAGTCCCATTCCAGCGATGTGAGTACAAAAATCTAGGCTGAAACTCCAGTGCAGTACTTAGGAAGCACTGCAATGTCAGAGGGGCCATATGAAGGGTGCGCGGAACAGTCAGAGGGTCAGTACTGACAGACCACTGCACTGTCGGAGGGTCAGTACTGAGGGAGCGCTGCACTGTGGCAGAGTTACTACTGAGGGAGTACTGCACAGTCTGCCGGGCAGTACTGAGGGAGCACTGCAATGCTGGAGGGTCAGTACTGACAGACCACTGCACTGTCGGAGGGTCAGTACTGAGGGAGCGCTGCACTGTCGCAGGGTTACTACTGAGGGAGTACTGCACTGTCCGCCAGGCAGTACTGAGGGAGCACTGCAATGCTGGAGGGTCAGTACTGAGGGAGCACTGCAATGCTGGAGGGTCATTACTGAGGGAGCGCTGCACTGTCGCAGGGTTACTACTGAGGGAGCACTGCACAGTCTGCCGGGCAGTACTGAGGGAGCACTGCAATGCTGGAGGGTCAGTACTGAGGGAGCGCTGCACTGTCGCAGGGTTACTACTGAGGGAGCACTGCACAGTCTGCCGGGCAGTACTGAGGGAGCACTGCACAGTCTGCCGGGCAGTATTGAGGGAGCACTGCAATGCTGGAGGGTCAGTACTGAGGGAGCACCGCACTGTCGCAGGGTTACTATTGAGGGAGCACTGCACAATCTGCCGGGCAGTACTGAGGGAGCACTGCAATGCTGGAGGGTCAGTACTGAGGGAGCACTGCAATTCTGGAGGGTCAGTACTGAGGGAGCACTGCACTGTCGCAGGGTTACTACTGAGGGAGCATTGAACAGTCCGCCGGGCAGTACTGAGGGAGCACTGCAATGCTGGAGGGTCAGTACTGAGGGAGCACTACACTGTCGCAGGGTTACTACTGAGGGAGCACTGCACTGTCCGCCGGGCAGTACTGAGGGAGCACTGCAATGCTGGAGGGTCAGTACTGAGGGAGCACTGCACTGTCAGAGGGTCAGTACTGAGGGAGCACTGCACTGTCGCAGGGTTACTACTGAGGGAGTACTGCACTGTCCACCGGGCAGTACTGAGGGAGCACTGCAATGCTGGAGGGTCAGTACTGAGGGAGCACTGCACTGTCGCAGGGTTACTACTGAGGGAGCACTGCACAGTCTGTCGGGTAGTACTGAGGGAGCACTGCACAGTCTGCCGGGCAGTACTGAGGGAGCACTGCAATGCTGGAGGGTCAGTACTGAGGGAGCACTGCAATGCTGGAGGGTCAGTACTGAGGGAGCACTGCAATGCTGGAGGGTCAGTACTGAGGGAGCACTGCAATGCTGGAGGGTCAGTACTGAGGGAGCACTGCAATGCTGGAGGGTCAGTACTGAGGGAGCACTGCACTGTCAGAGGGTCAGTACTGAGGGAGCACTGCACTGTCGCAGGGTTACTACTGAGGGAGCACTGCACAGTCTGTCGGGCAGTACTGAGGGAGCACTGCACAGTCTGCCGGGCAGTACTGAGGGAGCACTGCAATGCTGGAGGGTCAGTACTGAGGGAGCACTGCAATGCTGGAGGGTCTGTACTGAGGGAGCGCTGCACTCTCACAGGGTTACTACTGAGGGAGTACTGCACAGTCCGCCGGGCAGTACTGAGGGAGCACTGCAATGCTGGAGAGTCAGTACTGAGGGAGTGCTGCGCTGTTGGAGTGTCAGCACTGAGGGAGCGCTGCACTTTTGGAGGGGAAGTTCTGAAAAAGCACTCTAAAGTTGGAGGGGCAGTACTGAGGGAGCACTGCTCTGTCGGAGGGGCAGTACTGAGGGAGCGCTGCACTGTCAGTGTGGCAGTACTGAGGGTGTGCTGCACTCTCGGAGGGGCAGTGCTGAGGGAATGCTGTACTGTCGGATGGACAGTACTGAGGGAGCAATCTATTGTGGAAGGGTCAAAACTGAGTGAGCTCTGCAACTTCGGAAGTGGAGTATTGAGGGAGCGCTGCCTTGTTGGAGGGGCAGTGCTGGGAGAAAGCTGCACTGTTGGATGGTCAATACTGTGGGAGAACTCTATTGTTGAAGGGGCAAAACTGAGGGAGCGCTGCACTGTCAGACGTGCAGCTTTGAGGGAGCGCTGCAGTGTCGGAGGTGCAGTACTGAAGGAGTACTCTCTTGTCGGAGGGGCCGTCTTTTGGATGCGACTTTAAACCAAAGCCAGGTCTGCTCTCTCATGTGGATGTATATGATCCGAGGGCAACTATGTAGAAGAGCAGTGGAGTTATCCCCAGTGTTCTGGCCAATATTTATCTCAATCAACATCATTAAAACAGATGAACTGGTCGTTATTGCAATGCTGTCTGTGGGAACTTGCTGTGCACAAACTGGTTGCTGTGTTTCCTACAATACAACACTGACTTCACTTCAAATGTACTTCTTTGGCTGTGATGTGCTTTTGGGACATCCCAAGTGGGTGAAAGGCGCTCTTTCTAAGTAATACGTTTCAAATAGTAATTCGATATATACTTGAAAAGGAGAAATTTTCAGGGTGGAGCAAAGAGCAACGGTACAGTGAGTACTTAACCTCACTTTCACGTGTTTATTACAGAAGGTAGTGTTAGGAGCGGAGAGAGTGGTGGTACAGTGAGTACTTAACCTCACTTTCACGTGTTTATTACAGAAGCTAGTGTTAGGAGCGGAGAGGGTGGTGGTACAGTGAGTACTTAACCTCACTTTCATGTGTTTATTACAGAAGCTAGTGTTAGGAGCGGAGAGAGTGGTGGTACAGTGAGTACTTAAACTCACTTTCACGTGTTTATTACAGAAGCTAGTGTTAGGAGCGGAGAGAGTGGTGGTACAGTGAGTACTTAACCTTACTTTCATGTGTTTATTACAGAAGCTAGTGTTAGGAGCGGAGAGAGTGGTGGTACAGTGAGTACTTAAACTCACTTTCACGTGTTTATTACAGAAGCTAGTGTTAGGAGCGGAGAGAGTGGTGGTACAGTGAGTACTTAACCTCACTTTCACGTGTTTATTACAGAAGCTAGTGTTAGGAGCGGAGAGAGTGGTGGTACAGTGAGTACTTAACCTCACTTTCATGTGTTTATTACAGAAGCTAGTGTTAGGAGCGGAGAGGGTGGTGGTACAGTGAGTACTTAACCTCACTTTCACGTGTTTATTACAGAAGCTAGTGTTAGGAGCGGAGAGAGTGGTGGTACAGTGAGTACTTAACCTCACTTTCACGTGTTTATTACAGAAGCTAGTGTTAGGAGCGGAGAGGGTGGTGGTACAGTGATTACTTAACCTCACTTTCAAGTGTTTATTACAGAAGCTAGTGTTAAGAGCGGAGAGAGTGGTGGTACAGTGAGTACTTAACCTCACTTTCGCGTGTTTATTACAGAAGCTAGTGTTAGGAGCGGAGAGGGTGGTGGTACAGTGATTACTTAACCTCACTTTCGCGTGTTTATTACAGAAGCTAGTGTTAGGAGCGGAGAGAGTGGTGGTACAGTGAGTACTTAACCTCACTTTCACGTGTTTATTACAGAAGCTAGTGTTAGGAGCGGAGAGGGTGGTGGTACAGTGATTACTTAACCTCACTTTCATGTGTTTATTACAGAAGCTAGTGTTAGGAGCGGAGAGAGTGGTGGTACAGTGAGTACTTAACCTCACTTTCGCGTGTTTATTACAGAAGCTAGTGTTAGGAGCGGAGAGGGTGGTGGTACAGTGAGTACTTAAACTCACTTTCGCGTGTTTATTACAGAAGCTAGTGTTAGGAGCGGAGAGAGTGGTGGTACAGTGAGTACTTAAACTCACTTTCGCGTGTTTATTACAGAAGCTAGTGTTAGGAGCGGAGAGGGTGGTGGTACAGTGATTACTTAACCTCACTTTCACGTGTTTATTACAGAAGCTAGTGTTAAGAGTGGAGAGAGTGGTGGTACAGTGAGTACTTAACCTCACTTTCATGTGTTTATTACAGAAGCTAGTGTTAGGAGCGGAGAGAGTGGTGGTACAGTGAGTACTTAACCTCACTTTCACGTGTTTATTACAGAAGCTAGTGTTAAGAGTGGAGAGAGTGGTGGTACAGTGAGTACTTAACCTCACTTTCGCGTGTTTATTACAGAAGCTAGTGTTAGGAGCGGAGAGAGTGGTGGTACAGTGAGTACTTAACCTCACTTTCACGTGTTTATTACAGAAGCTAGTGTTAGGAGCGGAGAGGGTGGTGGTACAGTGAGTACTTAACCTCACTTTCACGTGTTTATTACAGAAGCTAGTGTTAGGAGCGGAGAGGGTGGTGGTACAGTGATTACTTAACCTCACTTTCGCGTGTTTATTACAGAAGCTAGTGTTAGGAGCGGAGAGAGTGGTGGTACAGTGAGTACTTAAACTCACTTTGGCGGGCTTTTTTTCAGAGGTTTACCAATCTCACAGAATGGCAGCAGCATTCCAGAGCAACGTCATGATTCAAAAATTGATGCGGACAAAAGGAAGCAGCTGATTGGGTGAGTAGGGCCAGGTGAGTACTTACACTACTCTATAGTTTGACAGTTAAGATTAATAGTATATAACATTTAGAAGGTCTTAATTTTAATGGTTATAGTTTCTAAGGTCTCTGCTGTGTATCAGGGAGCGCTAGAAACCAAGGGCCCTTGCGTATATCATTTAATTGAAGTGTAATTAGAGGTATTGATTTGATTTACATTAATTAAAATTAATTAAAGGGTAAATCATGACAGGACCGCTTGGCCCCATGACATGCTCCTCCAGAAGGTACGTGGGAAGTCAGGGACACTTCCTGTGTCCCTGATGACCATGTGTCTGGGAAGTGTATCCAACTGTAGCTGCTGACAGACCGCATTGCGGTGCTGGAGCTGTGAATGGATACATACTGGAGCATTCGCGATGCTGAGAACATTGTAGATAGCACGTTTAGCGAGTTGGTCACAACGGAGGTAAAGGCTGCACAGGCAGGAAGGGAATGGGTGACCATCAGGCAGAGCAGCAGGCACAGGCAGGTAGTGCAGGGGTCCCCCGTGGCCGTCCCCCTTTCAAACAGATATACCACTTTGGATATTGTTGAGGGAGATGCCTTATCGGGGGAAGGAAGCAGCAGCCAACTTCCTGGCACCATGGGTGGTCCTACTGCTCAGGACGGGAGGGAAAAGAGCGGGAGAGCTATAGTGATAGGGGATTCTATTGTAAGGGGAATGGATAGGCCTTACTGTGGCCGCAAAGGAGACTCCAGGCTGGTGTGCTGCCTCCCTGGTGCAAGGGTCAAGGATATCTCAGAGTGGCTGCAGGACATTCTGGAGGGGAAGGGTGAACAGCCAGTTATCATGGAGCATATAGGTACCAACGATATAGCTAAAAAACGGGATGACGTCCTAAAAGCTGAATATAGGGAGTAAGGAGGTAAGTTAAAATTAAGGACCTCAAAGGTAGTAATCTCAGGATTGCTACCAGTCCCACGTGCTAGTCAGGGTAGAAAAAGAAGGATATTTCAAATGAATACATGGCTAGAGGAATGGTGCAAGGGGCAGGGATTCAAATTCCTGGGACATTGGAACCAGTTCTGGGGGAGGTGGGACCAGTACAAACTGGACGGTTTGCACCTGGGCGGGTCTGGATCCGAAGTCCTGGGGGAGTGTTTGCTAGTGCTGTTGGGGAGGGGTTAAACTAAAATGGCAGTGGGTTGGGAACCTGTGCAAGGAGACAGAGGAAAGGGAAGCAAGGATAGAAACAAAAGGCAGGAAGGAGGAAAGTAAAAGTGGAAGGCAGAGATCTCAAGGGTTTAAATCAAACAGGGTCAGAGTAAATGAGAATTGAAAAATGACTAAGAGTGTTAAAAAATCTAGCCTGAAGGCTTTGTGTCTTAATGCGAGGAGCATTCCTAATAAGGTCGATGAATTAGCTGTGCAAACAGCTGTTAACAGATATGATATAATTAGGATTACGGAGACAGGGTTCCAGGGTGACCAAGGCTGGTAATACAATATCCAGGGGTAGTCAATATTCAGGAAGGACAGGTAAAAAGGAAAAGGAGGTGGGGTAGCATTTCTGGATAAAAAGGAGATAAATGCAATAGTAAGGACAGACATTAGCTCTGATGATGTGGAGTCTGTATGGGAGGAGTTGAGAAATACCAAGGGTCTTTAAACGTTAGTGGGAGTTTTATACAGACCCCCAAACAGTAATGCTGATGTTGGGGATGGCATTAAATGGGAAATTTGAGATGGAGGCAGTAAGGGCACAGCAGCTATCATGGGTAACTTTAATCTGCATATAGATTGGGCTAACCAATTTTGTAACAATACTGTGGAAGAGGATTTCCTAGAGTGTATATGGGTTGGTTTCCTTGACCAAAATGTCGAGGAACCAACTGGAGATCAGGCCATCTTAGACTGGGTATTATTTAATCAGGGAGAATTAATTACCAATCTTGTTGTGCGATGCCCCTTGGGGAGGAGCGATCATAATATGATAGATTTCTTCATTAAAACGGAGAGTGAAGTAGTTGACGCAGAGACCAGGGTCCTGAATTGAAATAAAGGAAACTACGATGGTATGAGGCAAGAGTTGGCTAGGATGCATTGGGGAAAGTTACTTAAAGGGTTGATGGTGGATAGGCAATACAAACATTTATTGAATGCATGGATGAACTACTGAATTTGTTCATCCCTGTTTGGCATAAAAATAAAACAAAAGAGGTGACTCAACAGTGGCTAACAAGGGAAATTAGGGATAGCATATGAACCAAGGAGAGGACATATAATTTGGCCAGAAAAAGCAGCAAACCTGAGGATTGGGGGCAGTTTAGGTTTCAGCAAAGGAGTACAAAAGGATTAATTAGGAGGAGGAAAATGGATTGCGAGAGTAAGCTTGCAGGTGACATAAAAACTGACTGTAAAATCTTCTATAGATATGTGAAGATAAAATGATTGGTGAAGTCAAGCGTAGGTCACTTGCAGTCAGAATCAGGGGAAATTATAATGGGGAACAAAGAAATGGCAGCCCTATTAAATACATACTTTGGTTCTGCCTTCACAAAGGAGGACACAAATAACCTCCCAGAGGTGTCGGGGAACACCGGGCCTAATGAGAGGGAAGAACTGAATGATATCAGTATTTGTAGGGAAATAGTGTTAGGGAAACTGTCGGGATTGAAGGCTGATAATTCCCCAGGGCCTGGTAATCTATATCCTAGGGTAGATTAGGAAGTGGCACTAGAAATAATAGATGCATTGCTGGTGATCTTCCAAAATTCTATAGATTCTGCAACAGTTCCCATGGATTGGAGGGTAGCTAATTTAACCTCACTATTTAAAAAAGGTGGTAGAGGGAAAACAGGGAATGATAGACCAGTAAGCCTGACAATGGTAGTGGGGAAAATGTCAGCATCCATTATAAAAGATGTATTAGCAGAGCAATTGGAAAACAGACATGGATTTACAAAAGGTAAATCATGCTTGACTAATCTAATGTAATTTTTGAGGCTGTAACTGGTAGAACAGATAAGGGAGAAACAGTGGATGTGGTGTATTTGTACATTCAGAAGGCTTTCGATAAGGACCCGCATAAGATCTTAGCGTGCAAAGTTAAAGCTCATGCAATTGGGGGTGGGGTAAGATACTGTCTTGGATAGAGACCTGGTTGGCAGACAGGAAGCAAAAAATTGGAATAAACAGGTCTTTTTCCGAGTGGCATGCAGTGACTATTGGGGTACCGCAGTGATTGGTGCTAGGACCCCAGCTATTCACAATATATATAAATTATCGAGAAGAGGGAACTAGATTTAACATCTCCAAGTTTGCAGATGACAAAAAGCTGGATGGGCGTGTGTCCTGTGAGGAGGATGCAGAGAAACTCCAGTAGGATTTGGACAGGTTGGGTGATTGGGCAGTTGCATGGCCAATGCAGTGTAATGTGGATAAATGCGAGGTTATCCACTTCGGTGGCAAAACCAGGAAGACGGATTATTATCCGAATGGCAATAGATTGGGAAAAGGGGAATTATAACGAGACCTGGGTGTCCTTGTGCACCAGTCGCTGAAGGTAAGCATGCAGATGCAGCAGGCGGTTAAGAAGGCAAATCATATGTTGGCCTTCATAGCGAGAGGATCTGAGTGCAGGAAAAAGGAAGTCTTGCTGCAGTTGTACAGGGCCTTGGTAAGGCCACACCTTGAGTTTTGTGTGCAGTTTTGGTTGGCTTACCTGAGGAACGATGTTCTTGCCATGGAGAGCGCGAGAGTCGGCGGCAATCTCGGAGCAGTGGAGTAAGTATAGAAGGCTCCAGAGAACAGGTAAGGCCTCAGTGAGGAGCGCGAGAGTCAGCGGGATTCTCGGAGCGGTGGAGTAAGTATAAAAGGCTCCAGAGACCAGGTAAGGCCTCAGTGAGGAGCGCGAGAGTCGGCGGGAATCTTGGAGCGGTGGAGTAAGTACAAAAGGCTCCAGAGACCAGGTAAGGCATACAATTCTCCAATCTCGGAACTCAGAGGGAAGGAGAGAAGTAAAAAGTAATCCAAGTGTGACGTCACCAGAAAGCGGGTAAGTGATTGGTTGGTAAGTATTTACTCTTTCTCCTTCTTTACAAAACTTAACTTCTGTGGTTTATAGTTTCTAGGGTCTCTGTGGGGTAGCGGGGACTGCTGGCAGGTAAGCGCCTTTCAGTATATCATTTAATTGGTGGTATTGATTTAATTTAATTAATTAAAGGGTAAGTCATGTCAGGACAGCACAGCCCTGTGTTATGCTCCTCTTGCTCTATGTTGGAATTCAGGGATGCTGCCTGTGTCCCTGATGACCATGTGTGCCAGAAATGTATCCAGCTGCAGCTACTAGTAGACCGCATTGCAGCACTGGAGCTGTGGATGGATGAGTTTTGGAGCATTCGTGATGCTGAGAGGGTCGTGGATAACACGTTTAGTGAGTTGGTCACACCGCAGGTAAGGGCAGGTAGTGCAGAGGACCACTGTGGCCATCCCCCTCACAAATAGGTATACCGATTTGTATACGGTTGAGGGGGGTGGCTTACCAGGGTAAGGCAGCAGCAGCCAACTTCCCGGCACCAGGGATGCTTCTGCTGCTCAGGAAGGGAGGAAAAAAGTGGGAGAGCAAAAGTGGTAGGGGATTCTATCGTAAGGGGAACATATAGGCGTTTCTGTGGCCATAGACGTGAATCCAGGATGGTTTGTTGCATCTCTGGTGCCTGGGTCAAGGATGTCACTGAACGGCTGCAGGGCATTCTAAAGGGGGAGGGTGTACAGTCAGAGGTCTTGGTTCACATTGGGACCAACGACATGGGTAGGAAGACGGTGAGGTCCTGCAGCAAGAATTTAGGGAGCTAAGTAGCAGATTAAAGAGCAGGACCTCAAAGGTTGTAATCTCTGGATTACTCCCGGTGCCACTTGCTAGTGAGTATAGGAATAGGAGGATAGAGCAGATGAATGCGTGGTTAAAGAGTTGGTGCAGGAGGGAGGGCTTTAGTTTCCTAGATCACTGGTCTGCTTCTGGGGAAGGTCGGACTTGTACAAGTCGGACAGGTTGCACCTGAACCAGAACGGGACAAATATCCTTGTGGGGAGGTTTGCTAGCACTGTTGGGGGGGGCGGGTTAAACTAACTTGGCAGGGGGATGGGATACAGAGTGGAGCTATAATAGGCGGTGATGTACAGCCAAATATAGAGGAAAAAACAAGTCGGCTTGGAAGGCAGAGCAAATATGTAACGGCACAATGAAGTAGGGCAAGGCTGAATGGCATTTATGTTAATGCAAGGAGTCTTGTGAATAAGGTGGATGAACTGAAGTTGTTGATGAACACATGGGAGTATGATATTGTGGCTATCACGGAGACATGGTTGAGGGAGGGGCAAGACTGGCAGCTCAATATTCCGGGGTATAGAATCTTCAGGCAAGACAGAGGGGGGGTTAAGAGGAGGGGGTGTCGCAATATTAATTAAGGATTCAATTACTGCTGTAAGGAGGGATGATATATTAACAGGTTCCGCTAATGAGGCCATATGGGTTGAACTTAAAAACAAAAGGGGGGCAAGCACTTTGCTGGGAGTGTACTATAGGCCCCCAAACAGTCAGGGGGAGATAGAGGAACAGATATGTAGGCAAATCTCAGAGAAGTGTGCAAATAATAGGGTAATAACAGTGGGGGATTTCAACTTCCCCAATATTAATTGGGATAGTCAGAGTGTGAATGTCTTAGAGGGTGCATAATTCTTATAGTGTATCCAGGAGAGCTTTTTGAGTCAGCATGTAGAAAGTCCTACAAGAGAGGGGGTGGTACTGGATCTAATTCTAGGGAATGCGGCCGGGCAAGTGGTAGAAGTGTTAGTAGGTGAGCACTTTGGTGACAGTGACCATAATTCGGTGAGATTTAAGGTAGTCATGGAAAAGGACAGAGATGGTCCGGAAATAAAGGTTCTAAATTGGGGGAAGGCCGATTTTAATATGATAAGGCAGGATCTGGCCAATGTGGACTGGGATCAGCTATTTGAAATAAAATCCACATCGGAGCAATGGGAGTCTTTCAGAAAGGAAATTGAGAGAGTACAATGGAAACATGTTCCCGTAAATGTCAAGGGTGGGGCCAACAAGCCCAGGGAACCTTGGATGTCAAGGGATATACGAGAATGGATTAGGAAAAATAGGGGGGCTTTTGGCAGATACAAAAGACTAAAGTGCAGGGGGATACTTAAAATAAATTAGGAGAGCGAGGAGGGGCCATGTAATAACACTGGCGAGCAAAATAAAGGAAAATCCTAAGGTGTTTAATAAGTATATTAAGGGTAAGAGGATAAATATGGAAAGAGTACGGCCCATTAGGGACCAAAGTGGCAAGCTGTGTGTAGAGCCAGAAGAATTAGGAGGGTTTTAAATGAAATTTTTGAATCTGTGTTCACTACGAAGAAGGATGATGTGGACATAGAAATCGGGCAGGGGGACTGTGACATACTTGAACATATTAGCATCGAGAGGGAGGTGGTTCTAGCGGTCTTAGCAGGCTTAAAAGTGGATAAATCCCCAGGCCCGGATGAGATGTATCCCAGGCTGCTATGTGAGGCAAAGGAAAAGATTGCAGGGGCTTTGACACAAATTTTCAGAACCTCTCTGGCCAAAGGGGAAGTGCAAGAGGACTGGAGAACAGCTAACGTAGTACCATTATTCAAGAAGGGTAGTAGGGATAAACCAGGGAATTACAGGCCAGTGAGCCTAACATCAGTGGAAGGGAAATTATTGGAAAAAATTCTGAGGGACAGAATTAGTCTCCACTTGGAGAGGCAAGGATTAAGTAGGGATAGCCAGCATGGATTTGTCAAGGGAAGGTCATGTCTCACCAATTTGATTGAATTTTTCGAGGGGGTGACTAGGTGTCTGGATGAAGGTAGAGGGTGATGGTCGAAGGTTGTATTTGTGACTGGAAGCCTGTGTCCAGTGGGGTACCGTAGGGATCGGTGCTGGGTCCCTTGCTGTTTGTGGTCTACATTAATGATTTGGATGTGAATGTAAAAGGCATGATCAGTAAGTTCGCAGATGACAGGAAAATTGGTGGGGTGGTAAATAGCGAGGAGGGAAACCTCAGGCTACAGGACGATATACATAGGTTGGTCAGATGGGCGGAACAGAGGCAAATGGAATTTAAACCTGAAAAATGTGAGGTGATGCATTTTGGAGGGACTAACAAGGCAAGGGAATACACAATGAATGGTAAGACCCTAGGAAAGACAGAGGATCAGAGGGACCTTGGTGTGCATGTACATAGATCCCTGAAGGCAGCAGAAGAGGTGGATAAGGTGGTTAACAAGGCATATGGGATACTTGCCTTCTTTAGCCGAGGCATAGAATATAAGAGCAGGGAGGTTATGATGGAGCTGTACAAAACGCTGGTAAGGCCACAGCTGGAGTACTGTGTGCAGTTCTGGTCGCCACACTATAGGAAGGGTGTGATTGCTTTGGAGAGGGTGCAGAGGAGATTTATCAGGATGTTACCTGGGCTGCAGCGCTTCAGCTATGAAGAAAGACTGGACAGGCTGGTGTTGTCTTCCTTGGAGCAGGGAAGGCTGAGGGGGGACCTGATTGAGGTGTACAATATTATAAGGGGCATAGATAGGGTAGATAGAAAGGAACATTTCCCCTTAGTAGAGCGGTCAATAACAAGGGGGCATAGATCCAAGGTAAGGGGCAGGAAGTTTAGAGGGGATTTGAGGAAAAACTTTTTCACCCAGAGGGTGGTTGGAATCTGGAACTCACTGCCTGAAAGGGTGGTAGAGGCAGGAACCCTCCCAACATTCAAGAAGCATTTGGATGAGCACTTGAAATGCCATAGAATACAAGGCTATGGACCAAATGCTGGAAAATAGGATTAGATTAGACAGGGCCTGATGGCTGGCGCAGACGCGATGGGCCGAAGGGCCTCTTTCTGTGCTGTATAACTCTATGACTCTATGAGAGAGTGCAGAGAAGATTCACCAGACTGATACCTGTGATGGCAGGAATGACATATGAGGAGAGATGGGGTCGATTAGGCTTGTACTCGCTGGAGTTTAGAGGAATGAGAGGGGATCTCATTGAAACTTATAAAAATTTAACAGGACTAGACAGACTAGATACAGGAAGGATATTCCCGATGGCGGGGGAGTCCAGAACCAAGGGTCACAGTCTAAGGATAAGGGGTAGGCCATTTAGGTCAGAGATTAGGAGAAATTTCCTCACCATGATAGTGGTGAACCTATGGAATTCTCTGCCACACAGGGCAGTTGAGGCCAATTCATTAAATATATTCAAGATGGAGTTGGATATAATTCTTGAGGCTAAAAGGATCAATGGATATGGGGAGAACGCAGATGACAGGGTACTGAATTTGGGTGATCAGCCATGATCTCATTAAATGGTGGAACTCCTGCTCCTATCTTCTATGTTTCTACACGCACTAATTTGCTTTTGTTTTCAACAAATGCTCGGTATGGTTACTGACAGAGTCACAGGAACAAATCCTGGCAGTTTACAAGCACATCGTTACATGTCTGAAATATCCGCGAATCATTCAGCTCCAGTACAGTTATACATTAGTGCCCCTTTTTCTGATGGTTAAATAAGGATTACAAGGATAATTTACATTCTCAAAAAACGTTCAGTCAGCAATTTTCAATGCATTTATTTCCAATCTTTGTTTTGAATTTGCAATTGGAGCCCATGCCCGTCTGTCACAGTTCAGTGGATCTCTCAGAGAGACCCAGAGTGATTCTCTATTGCCTCCTGCTATTCTGCAGGAACAACAATCCCAGCTGATTGTAACTGAAGGACTGCGGATACCAAAATCCTTTCATATTGCCTCGACTAATATTCTCTGCTCAAATTGGAAAGCAACAGGCGAAAAACTACAAGGATAAACCTCTTCCATTTGTGTTCAGATACTTTACAAAGCATTCGGCGGCTCGTTGCCTGTGGGATAAGTCGCGTGATTATGAAGCTAAAAATTGTATTTAGTGGGTTATTATCTGGTCAATGATAACTATTTTGTATCAGAATCCAATCTTTGCAAAGTTATTTTGAAAATCTTCCTTTCAATGAGCTACAAAACAACTGTATAAAGCGCAAACTTCAAAACACTTTTTACAGCCCAGTTATCTTTATAACTGCAGTGAACTTGTATTTATTATCTTACATTTGCATATTACAGCCGTACGTTTTAAATACAATTGCCTGTATTTATTGCACGCCAATATTTCCGTTTCTCTATTTTGAAGTTGCATTGATTTTCAGTTCTAAATATAATGGATATTCTAACCAGGACAAGGAATTCAAGAGGGATTTTCCCCTCTCTAACACAGGGACACAGAAGCGAATTGCACCGCTCCAAATTCTGACTGATCCTGGGACACGAAGGCTTCCTGAGAGGTTCTTGTCCTTTGTGTACCTGGCACCTCCGGTGGTGCTTTTGTCTTCTGGGCTAAAAGTATATCTACCATTTAATCTCTCATTGATCAAACATCTGTAACTTTCATGTTATATTTATCCCCGTTTCATTTATTAATTCCACAATGTATTCCCGATTACTCTTCCAATAAACCCTGTAGTCAACTCCACGGGAAATAGCATTAGATTATATCAGTGAATGTCTCTATTGAGTTGCAGATTTCTCCCTGAATTCCATCAAACTGCTACTCTTGCTCTCAGCATGATACCTAATTTCCCTCTTTATTTCCCTTCCTCACAGTGAACCTAGTGACGATTGTGATCCTGTCTCGGGGAAAGTGCGGTCTCTCCAAATGTGTCACTCGCTACCTGGTGGCCATGGCAGCGGCGGATCTACTGGTCGTTATCATCGACCTGATATTGAGGCAGATTCCCATTGTTTATATGGACCAGTTTCTTTTCTTGCTGTCAGTCCCCGTGTGTAATATCCACGCCGTCCTGCTTTATGCAGCCACAGACTGTTCTGTCTGGTTCACCGTCACTTTCACCTTTGATCGATTTGTGGCCATTTGTTGCCAGAAGCTGAAAACGAAATATTGCACCGAGAAAACGGCGGCTGTGGTTTTAGGAACAGTGACTGTGCTGAGCGGTTTAAAGAACATTTTCTGGTATTTTATGTTCACAGATCGGTTTATGCTTATGAACCTCCCCTGGTTTTGTCTTGTAAGAGAAGGTGTTCTGTATTCTTGGGTCTGGGGAACAATCGAGTTCCTTCATTATGTTCTCACCCCGGGGGTCCCATTTGTTCTAATTCTGCTGCTCAATGCTGTCACCGTCAGACACATTTTAGTGGCCAGCAGAGCCCGCAGGAGGCTCCGGGGTCCCAGCAGTGGGGAGAGTCCCAGAGACCCAGAGATGGAGAGCCGCAGGAAATCGATCATTTTACTGCTTGTTATCTCCGGCAATTTCATCCTGTTATGGGCAGCGTTTGTGGTGTTTGCTATATGGAACCGGATGTGGTTTGTGTGGTTTCTGTCTGTAAGTCCACCTCTTTATGTACAGGAATTGGGATTGATGCTGCAGCTGCTGAGTTGCTGCACAAACACTGGGATTTACGCCGTGACACAGACTAAGTTCAGAGAGCAGTTGAAGAATGTGGGAAAATATCCCTTTACTCTGATTGTAGAAATCATTAAAGGATGATGTGAAGTGGAGACTTTGCAGCCTGAGAGCTCCCTGAGCCTGATATTGGGGCGAGCCGCTCTTCCCCGGGCAGGGCCACCCGCCGGCGGGGAAATACACATAACAAAGATGGGGCACAGGCTCCCTGCACAAAGATGGCGGCCCCGGTGCCCCGCACAAAGATGGCGGCCCCGGTGCCCAGCACAAATATGGCGGCACCGGTGCCCAGCACTAAGATGGCGGCCCCGGCGCCTAGCACAAATATGGCGACCTGGCACCCCGCACAAAGAAGGCGCCCCCCCCCCCCCCCACGCACCTGGGGTCTCGAGCAATGATGGCGGCTCCGTTGCCCCGCACAAAGATGGCAGAACGAACGCCCTGCACAAAGATGGCGGCTCCGTTGCCCCGCACAAAAATGTCGGCTTCGTTCTCCCGCACAAAAATGGTTACTCCGGCACCGCTAACAACGATGGCGGATCCGGCGTCCCTTACAAAGTTGGCGGCTCTGGTGGCCCGCACAAATGTTGCAGCTCTGGTTACATCAATATAACCTTTACAAATCATTATGATATCATTGCTTTATTCATTCTTGGAATATGGACGTCGCAGCATATCCAGCATTTATTGTCCATCCGTAATTGCCCTGTAGAAGCTGATGGTGAGCTGCCTCAAACAGCAGAGTGGATGGCTTGGTCATTTCAGAGCGTCGTTAATAGCCAACCACATTGCTGTGAGTTTGGAGTCACATTTCGTCCAGAATGGGTAACGACGGCAGATTCCCTTCCCTGAAGGACATTAGTGAACCAGATATGTTTTTAACGACAATCCGGTAGTTTCATGGTCACCGTTACTTACACTAACTTTTTATTCCAGATTTGTTTAATTAAATTCATTTAAATTCCCCAACTGGTGGGATTTGAACTCAAGATCAGTCGCCCAGGCATTTGGTTTACTAGTCCAGCAACATAATCGTTATCCCACTGATGCCTTCATGTACATCAACGTCCCTCCAGCGTCAGTGGATCAAAAGCCTGAAGTTCCTTCCGTAATAATATTGTGCAGCACTTTCACCACACGGACGGCAGCAGTTCAAGATGAAGGCCCACCATTTTATCATGGGTAACTGGGATTTGGCAAGTAATACCAGCCTTGACAGCGTCGCCTATATCCTGAGAACAAATAAATATAAATAATAAAATGGGAACAAAATCACTGATTTTGAAATTCACTGATTGAAACCAGGCGAGGTCTGTGGTCGGAGTGGGGAGTCCTGTATCGCTAAACAAATTGTCAGCACAACTTGGCTCACCAATTCTATGATTTTATGATTGGTATTACTCACACTTTCACAATTTCCCTATACCTTGAAAAAATGCTTGAAAAAGTAACACATTAAAGCCCATAGGATTAAAGTGGAAGTGGCAACAGTGAGTGGTGCGAGTTACATCAGTATTACAGTGACTGGTGTGAGTGTAACAATCCAGAGTGTGGTATGTTTCAGAGAGTTAACGTGAATGGTGTGAGGTAAAGCAAATTGTTACTTTGAGGGTTGTGGGGCATATCAAGATGTTACATTGAGTGTTTGGGGGTGTATCAGGGTGTTTTAGTGAGGGGTGTGAGGTATATCAGATTGTTACAGTGAGGGGTGTGTGGTATATAAGAGAGTTACAGTGACAGGTGTGGGGTACATCGGAGGTTTACAGTGAGTGGTGTGCGGTATATCAAATGTTTATAATGAGTGTGTGGGGGATATCAGGGTGTTTTAGTGTTGTGTGTGTATATCAGCATGTTGCAGTGAGTGGTGTGGGATATATAAGAGTGCTTCTGGGGTATGGCATGTATCTGAGTGTTACAGTGTGGGTTCTGGGGTATGACATAGTGTTACTTTGAAAGTTGTGTTGTATAACTTACAGTGAGGGGTGTGGTGTTTATGAGAGTGTTACAATGTGTGGTGTGGGACATACCAAAGTGTTAAGGGTCTCTGGGTGATTTTAGAGTGTTACAGTGATTGGTGTGTGGTTTATCAGAGAGTTTTACTGTGAGTGTTAAGGGACATATCAGAGATAAAGAGTAAAGCTCTCTCTACACCGTACCATCAAACACGTTCAGGGCACATGCAGTTCTGGTGACACACAGTGTATAGTTTCCTCTGCACTGTCCCACCAAAACAATGCCACGATAGGTATATCATGAGTCAGATAGCGAATAAACCGCCCTCTACACTGTCCCATCAAACACTCCCAGGGTAGTTACAGCATGGTTTAAATACAGAATAAAGTCTCTCTAAACTTTCCCATTAAACTTCCCAAAGCAGTTAAAGCACTGGTACGGTACAGAGTAAACCTCCCTCTACACTGTACTATCAAACACTCCCTGTACAGAACAGATTAGATACAGAGTAAAGCTTCCCCTGCATTGTCCCACCAAACACACCGGCGATAGGTGCAGCATGAGTTAGATACAGAATAAATCTCCCTCTACATTGTCCGATCAAGCACTCCCAGGGCAGGTACAGCACGAGTTCGATACAGAATAACTCTCCCTCTTCACTGTCCCATCAAGCAAACCAAACGTAAGCAATGCACTGGTAAGATACAGAGTCAAGCGTCCTCTACATTGTCCCATCAAACATTCCCAGGGCAGCTCTAGCACTTGTTAGAAACAGTGTAAAGCTCCCTGTACACTGTCCCAGCAAAAACTACCAGGGCAGGTACTGCACGTGTTAGATAAATAGTAAAGCTCCCTCTACACTGTCCCATCAAACACTCGCAGGGCAGGTACAGCAGGGGTTAGAGATGGAGTAAAGCACCCCCACACTGTCACATCACGCACTCCCAGTGTAGGTACAGCACGGGTGAGATATAGAGTGAAGCTTCATCTACACTGTCCCATCAAACACTCCCAGGGCTGTTACAACATGGGTTGATACAGGTTAAATCTCCCTTTACACTCTCCCATCCATCACTCCCAGGTCACATATAACACTGGTTAGATGGAGAGTACATCTCCCTCTACACTGTCACAGCAAACACTCCCTGGTCAGAGTCAGCACCGGTTAGGTACAGAGTAAATCGTCCTCTGCACAGACCTATCAAACATTCCCTAGGCAGATATAGCATGAGTTAGATAGAGAGTGATTCTTCCTCTACACATCAATGCCGCATTTGATCGAGTGTGCCATGAAGGTACACTGGGAAAACTGAAGTCACTGGGAATCGGGGGGAAGTTCACCACTGCCTGGATCCATACATAGCACAAAGGAAGATGGTTATCGTGATTGAAAGTCAATTATCACAGCCCCAGGACATCGCTGCAGGAGTTCCTCAAGTCAGTGTACTAGGCCCAATTATCTTTAGTTGCTTCATCAATGAACTTCCCTCCATCATAAGGTCAACAATGGGGTTGTACGCTGATGCCTGCATTGTTTTCAGTGCCATTCACAACTGCTCAGATAATGTAGTAGTCCATGCCCGCATACAACAAGATCTGGACGTTGTTCAGGCTTGGGATGATAAGTGGCAGATAACATTCGGGCCACAGAAGTGCCAGGCAATGACTATCCCCAACAACGAGAGTCTCACTACTGCCCCTTGACATTCATTGGCATTACTGTCGCTGATTACCCCACCATCAACATCCTGGAGGGCATCATTGACCAGAAACCTAACTAGACCAGCCACATAAATACTGTGGCAACAAGAGCAGGTCAGAGGCTAGGTATTCTGCGGCGTGTGTCTCATTTCCTGACTCCCCAAAGAATTCCCACCATCTACAAGGCACAAGTAAGGAGTGTGATGGGATACTTTCTACTTGACTGGATGAGTGCAACTCCAACAACAGTCCGCTTGACTGGCACCCCATCCACCACCTTAAACATTCACTCCCTCCACCACCGGCGTACCGTGGCTGCAGTGTGTACCATCTACAAGATGCACTGCAGCAACTCACCAAGGCTTCTTCAGCAGCACCTCCCAAACCCGCGAACTCTACCACCTAGAAGGACAAGGCCAGCAGGCGCATGGAAACGTATCCATCTCCAATTTTCCCTCCAAGTCACACACCATCCTGACATAGAAGTATACCTCCAATCCTTCATCATCGCTGGGTCAAAATCCTGGAAATCCCTCCCTAACAGCACCTTGGGAGTAACTTCAAAACACAGATGCAGCGTTTCAAGAAGGCGGCTGACAACCATCTTCAAGGGCATTAGAGATGGGCAATAAATGCTGGCATTGACAGCGACGCCCACAACCCATAAGCAAAGGAGTAGAAAATAAACTCTGTCCCATCAAACAGCTCCAGGGCATAGACAGCACGGGTTAGATACAGAGTGAAGCTCCCTCTACACTGTCCCATTAAACACTCCCAGGGCAGGTACAGCACGGGGTTAGATACAGAATAAAGCTCCCTCTACACTGTCCCATCAAACACTCCCAGGGCAGGTACAGCACGGGGTTAGATACAGAGTAAAGCTCCCTCGACACTGTCCCATCAAACACTCCCAGGGCAGGTACAGCACGGGTTAGATACAGAGTGAAGCTCACTCTACACTGTCCCATCAAACAATCCCAGGGCAGGTACAGCACGGGTTAGATACAGAGTAAAGCTCCCTCTACGCTCCCACTTTACTCTCCCAATCAATCATTCCCAGCGCACGTTCAGCACTGGTTAGATACAGAGTAAAGCTCCCTCTACGCTGTCCCATGTAACACTCCCAGGGCAGGCACAGCGCGGGTTAGATACAGAGTAAAGCTCCCTCTACACTGTCCCATCAAACACTCCCAGGAATGGTACAGCACGGGGTAGATACAGAGTAAAGCTCCCCCTACACTGTCCCATCAAACACTCCTAGGGCAGGTACAGCACGGGTTAGATACAGAGTAAAGCTCCCTCTACACTGTCCCATCACACACTCCCAGGGCAGGTACAGCACAGGTTAGATACAGAGTAAAGCTCCCTCTACACTGTCCCATCAAACACTCCCAGGGCAGGTACAGCACGGGTTAGATACAGAGTAAAGCTCCCTCTACACTGTCCCATCAAACACTCCCAGGGCAGGTACAGCACAGATTAGATACAGAGTAAAGCTCCCTCTACACTGTCCCATCAAACACTCCCAGGGCAGGTACAGCACGGGTTAGATACAGAGTAAAGCTCCCTCTACACTGTCCCATCAAACACTCCCAGGGCAGGTACAGCACAGGTTAGATACAGAGTAAAGCTCCCTCTACGCTGTCCCATCACACACTCCCAGGGCAGGCACAGCACGGGTTAGGTACAGAGTAAAGCTCCCTCTACACTGTCCCATCAAACACTCCCAGGGCAGGTACAGCACGGGTTAGATACAGAGTAAAGCTCCCTCTACACTGTCCCATCAAACACTCCCAGGGCAGGTACAGCACAGATTAGATACAGAGTAAAGCTCCCTCTACACTGTCCCATCAAACACTCCCAGGGCAGGTACAGCACGGGTTAGATACAGAGTAAAGCTCCCTCTACACTGTCCCATCAAACACTCCCAGGGCAGGTACAGCACAGGTTAGATACAGAGTAAAGCTCCCTCTACGCTGTCCCATCACACACTCCCAGGGCAGGCACAGCACGGGTTAGGTACAGAGTAAAGCTCCCTCTACACTGTCCCATCAAACACTCCCAGGGCAGGTACAGCACGGGTTAGATACAGAGTAAAGCTCCTTCTACGCTGCCCCATCAAAAACTCCCAGGGCAGGTACAGCATGTGTTAGGTACAGAGTAAAACTCCCTCGAAACTGCCCCATCAAACATTACCAGGGATGGTCCAGCACGGGTTAAATAAAAAATAAAGCTCCCACCAAACTGTCCAATCAACACTCCCAGAGCATGCAAAACAATGGTTAGATAAAGATAATGCTTCATCTACATTGTCCGATCAAAAACCCCCAGGGCACGTACAACACTGGTTAGGTACAGAGTAAATCACCCTCTGCTCTGTTTCATCAAGCACTACCAGTGCACGTGCAGCACTGGGGAAATGCAGAGGAAAGCTTCAATCCCAGTATAGTTACCGCATGAGTTGGTGGAGAGGAAAGCTCCTTGTACACGGTCCATTCGAACACTCCCAAAGCAGGTAAAGCACTGGTTAGGTACAGAGTAAAGCTTCCTCTGCACTATCCCATCAAACAGTCCCTGAGCAGGTAGAGCACTGGATAGATACAGAGCAAAGCTGCCTCCAAACTGTCCCTTCAAACACTCCCAGGGCAGGTACAGCACGGGGTTAGATACAGAGTAAGTCGTCCTCTGCACTGCCCCATCAAACACTCCCAGTGAAGCGAAAGCAACATTACCGCCGAACCCCATGAAGGCACATAGCTTCAGGTCAAGCATGGGCAAGACAATCTCCTGCTGATTTCCACATACCACCCTTCCTCAGATGATCGATCAGTACTCCTCCTTGTTTAACACAACTTGGAAGAAGCTCTGAGAGTAGCAAGGGCACAGAATGAATTCTGCGTGGGGGACTTCAATATCTATCACCAGGAGTGGCTTGGTAGCTCCATTACTGACGGAGCTGACCAAGTCCTGAATGACATAGCAGTCTGGGCCTGCGACAGGAAGTCAGAGAACCACCATGAGGCAAAAATGTACTTCACCTCGTCCTCACCAATCTACCTGTCGCAGATGCACCTATCCATGACAACCTTGGTAGATGTGACCATCAGACAGTCATTGTGGAGATGACGTCCCGTCTTCCCACTGAGGACACTCTCCATCGTGTTGTGTGGCAGTAGCACCATGCTAAATGGGATAGATTCAGAACAGTTCTAGCATCTCAAAACTGGGCATCCATGAGGTGCTGTGGGCCATCAGCAGCAGCAGAATTGTAGCCACCACAATCTGTAACCTCATGGCCCGGCATATCCCTCACTCTACCATTACCATCAAGCCAGGGGACCAATCCCAGTTCAATAAGGAGTGGAGCAGAGGATGCTGGGCGTATCACCAGGCATACATAAAAATGAGGCGCCAACCTGGGAAAGCTGCAACACAGGACTAAATGCATGGTAAAAAATTGAAACAGCATGCTATATACATGGCGAAGCGATCCCACCATCAACGGATCAGATCAAAGCTCTGCCATCCTGCCATATCCAGCTGTGAATGGTGGGGGACCATTATGCAACTAACGGCAGGTGGAAGCTCCATGAATATCCCCATCCTGAATGATGGTGGAGCCCAAGACGTGAGTACAAAAGACAAGGCTGAAGTATTGTCAACCATCTTCAGCCGGAAGTCCAGATTGGATGATACATATCAGACTCCTACTGAGATCCCCACCACCACAGAAGCCAGTCTTCAACCAATTCAATTCACTCTACGTGACATCAAAAAATGACTGAGCGCACTGGATACAGCAATGGCTGTGGGCCCGGACATCTCGGCTGTCGTGCTGAAGATTGTGCTGCAGAATTAGCCGCGCACCTAGCCAAGCTGTTCCATTGCAGCTACAACATTGGCATCTATCCGACAAAGTGGAGAACTACCCAGGTTTTTCCTGTCCAGAAAAAGCAGGACAAATCTAACACGGCCGTTTACCGCCCCATCAGTCTACTCTCAATCAACAGCAAAGTGATGGAAGGCGTCATCGACAGTGCTATTAGGTGGCACTTACTCACCAATAACCTGCTCACTGAATCCCAGTTTGGGTTCCGCCAAGACCACTTGGCTCCCGACCTCATTACAGCCTTGACCCAAACATGAACAAAGTAGCTGAATTCCAGCGGTGAGGTGAGAGTGACTACCCTTGATGTCAAGGCTGCATTTGACTGAGAGTGGCATCAAAGATCCCTAGTAAAATTGATGTCATTGGGAATCTGGGGGGAAACGCTCCACTGGCTGGAGTCATACCTAGCACAAATGAAGATGATTGTGGTGGTTGAAGTGAAGGGATAATTACTAGTCCGAGCCGCGTTCGGGCCGCCCCGCATTAGGTGTATTCCCCAGACGTTCACTTTCAACTAAGTTAGAGATAGCTGAAATCTAAAAGATGCTTAATTGGGCCTAAAGGTCCAGACTATCTCTCCCTAAAGGAAAGGAATGACCTGAAGATGTTACTGTCCTCCAGATAGCATTTTTAATCAGGTTAACTAGACTGTAACATTCCAGGTATTATGAGGGTCCGGAAATCTCCCCCAGAATTCTGCAACTCCTCTCCAAAGAGTGTACAGAGCCTGAGTTTGAGAGTTTAATACAGAAGTACTCTGTGAGTCAATTCTAGAAATAAAGAGTTATTAAAGAACCGACATGTAATTACAGCTGGTGATTCAATCGCAACTTTAACAGTTCCAAAACCAAATAGCCTTCAATTCTTATTCTCAGAGATCCTTATTCTCAAATCTTAACTTCGTTACATTTTTACATTTCTTAGTCTATATTCCAGGATATCCACCAAAACCAAATACCTTTGATACCCGAGACCCAAAGGTTTGCAGGTTTACAGAGCCTGCCTCTGAAGCCGAGAATCACTTTGCCCCTTACAGCGAATTCACTCTTCCTATTCGAAAATTCTATATTTTTACCATTTTTCAGTAGTATATCCTATGAGATTTTCTGCTGATGTAAGCTAATTATCTCTAATCATTTTTCTGTTGACACCTGCTATTATTAAGGTCAGTTCAGCTTGTAGCATTCAGTCTCGTGACTCTCCTTTAGGTGTTCAAAAATTATCATATAAACAATGTGACAGCAGTGGTACAAAAGATGTCATTCTCACGAAGGACTTCCTTTTGTATCTTTTTACAACATGTAAATTAAAAACACTTCAACTGGGTACATCAATGTCTTCTTAGCTACCTCATTTGGTTGTAACACAGACTTCCTGTCTCCGTATTTCATTTGATGTCATATTAATGAGGGCAAATATTTCTTTAATTTTCTGTTTTTCTGTTTCCCGAAGTGATGGTTTATGACTCCATAACATTATACCATTGTGTACTTTCCAAAACTTCATACATTTCGGAAGCTCTAACCCTTTGCTTCAATAGGGCTATTGTTCCAGTGATAACAACTTAACTTATCTCAAAAAACTGTATGCCGTTTACAGCTTTTCCATCGTTGAGGCTTTTAGATTATCAAGCCCAGTTTGTCATGTTTATTAAGGCTACAATTTTTTATAGGATGGTGTATCTTTCTGAATATGGCCATTCCCTCACAGAGGTTCAGTCATCACAGCCCCAGGACTTCGCTGCATGAATTCCTCAGGGCAGTGTCCTAGGCCCAACCATCTTCAGCTGCTTCATCAATGACCTTCCATCCAACATATGAAGAGAAATGAGAATGTTCGCTGGTGACTGCATAGTTTTTCTTCCATTCACAAAACCTCAGACAATGAATAAGTCCATGCTCGCATGCAACAAGACCTAGACTATGTTCAGGCTTGGACTGATTAATGGCAGGTAACACAAGCCACAGTAGTGCCAGGGAACGATTATCTCCAACAAGCGAGAGTCTTATTAACGCTGCTGGACATTCAACTGCATTACCATCACCGAATCCCCCACCATGAGCAATTGGGGGTCACCAGTGACCAGAAGCGTGTCGTGCTGCATATAGGTACCAACGCTATAGGAAAAAATGGGATGAGGTCCTAAGAGCTGAATATAGGGAGTTAGGAGGTAAATTTAATAATAGGAGCTCAAAGGTAGTAATCTCAGGAATGCTACCAGTGCCACGTGCTAGTAGAGTAGAAATAGAAGTATATTTCAGATCAAACCGTGGCTAGAGGAATGGAGCAAGGGCGATGGATTCAAATTCCTGGGACATTTGAACCGGTTCTGGGGGAGGTGGGACCAGTGCAAACTATACGGTTTGCACCTGTGCGGGAACAGTACCGATATCCTAGGTGGAGTGTTTGCTAGTGCTGTTGTGGAGAGTTTAAACTGAAATGGTAGAGGGTTGGGAACCTGTGCAGGGAGACAGAGGACAGGGAAGCAAGGATAGAAACAAAAGACAGGAAGGAAAAAAGCCAAAGTGGAAGGCTGAGAAATCAAAGGTGTAAATCAAAGAGAGCCACAGTAAATAATAATTCTAAAAGGACTAATTGTGTTAAAAAAAATCAAGCCTGAAGTCTTTGTGTCTTAATGCGAAGAGCATTCGTAATAAGGTTGATGAATTAGCTGCACAAATAGATGTAAATGGATATGATATAACTGGGATTACAGAGACATGGCTCCAGGGTGACCGAGTCTGGGAATTCAACATCCAGGGGTATTCAATAGTCAGGAAGGAGTGGAAAAAATGAAAAGGAGGTAGGGTAGCATTGCTGGTTAAAGAGGAGATAAATACAATAGTAAGGAGGGATTTTAGCTCTAATGATGTGGAATCAGTATGGCAGTGCTGAGAAATACCAAGTGGCAGAAAACGTTAGTAGGATTTGTATACTGACCAACAAACAGTAATGCTGAGTTTGGGGATGGCATTAAATGGGAAATTAGAGATGCGTGAAATAAGGGCACAGCAGTCATCATGGGTGAATTTAATCTACATATAGATTGGCCTAAGCAAGTTAGTAAAAATACTGTGGAGGAGGAATTCCTAGAGTGTACACGGGATGCTTTCCTGGACCAATAGTTCGAGGAACCAACTGGAGATCAGGCCATCTTAGAATGGGTATTATGTAATGAGAAAGGATTAATTAGCAATCTTTTTGTTTGAGGCCACTTGGGGAGGATCGATCATAATGTGATAGAATATTTCATTAAAATGGAGAGTGAATTAGTTGACTCACAGGCTAGGGTCCTGAATTTAAATAAAGGAAACTATGATGACATGAGGCACGAGTTGGCTAGGATGGATTGGGGAGTATTACTTAAAGGGTTGACGGTGGATAGGCAATGGCAAACATTTAAGGATCGCATGGATGAACTACAGAGTTTGTTCATCCCTGTTTGGCATAACAATAAAACAAAGGACTTGACTCAACCGTGCATAACAAGGGGAATTAGGGATAGCATAAGATCCAAGGAGAGGACATCTAATTTGGCCAGAAAAAGCAGCAACCTGAGGATTGGGAGCAGTTTAGGATTCAGCAAAGGAGGACAAAGGGATGAATTAAGAGGGGGAAATTAGATTATGAGAGTAGATTTCAGGGAACATAAAAACTGAGTGTAAAAGCTTCTATAGATATATATGAAGAGAAAAAGATTGGTGAAGTCAAGCGTAGGTCCCTTGCAGTCAGAATAAGGGGAATTTATAATGGGGAACAGAGAAATGGCAGGCCAGTTAAATACATATTTTGGTTCTGGCTTCACAAAGGAGGCCACAAATAAACTCCCAGAGATATCGGGGAACATACGGTCTAATGAGAGGGAGGAATTGAATGATATCAGTATTCGTAGGGAAATGGTGTTAAGGAAATTGACAGAATTGAAGGCCAATAAATCCACAGGGCCTGATAATCTACATTCTAGGGTACTTAAGAAATTGGCCCTAGAAATAGTAGATGCGTTGCTGGTCATCTTCCAAAATTCTCTAGATTCTGGAACAGTTTCCATGGATTGGAGGATAGCTAATGTAACCCCACTATTTAAAAAAGGTGGTTGTGTTGAAATGGGGAATTATATTCCGGTAAGCCTGACATTGGTAGTGGGGAAAATGCTGGAGTCCATTGTAAAAATGTATTAGCAGAGCACTTGGAAAACAGTGACAGGATCGCACAAAGTCAACATGGTTATACAAAAGGTAAATCAAGCTTGATTAATCTACTGGAATTTTTTGAGGATGTAACTGATAGAATAGATAAGGGGGAACGATTGGATGTGGTGTATTTGGACTTTCAGAAGTCTGTCGATAAGGTCCCGCATAAGAGATTAGCATGTAAAGTTAAAGCACATGGGATTGGGAGTAAGGTGCTGACTTGGATAGAGAACGGGTCTTTTTCTGAGCGGCAGGCAGTGATTCTGGGGTAATGCAGGGATCGTTGCTAGCACCCCAGCTATTCACACTATATATATTCAGAATATATATAAATGATCTAGACGAGGGAACTACATGTAATATATCCAAGTTTGCAGATGACACAAAGCTGGGTGGGCATGTGTGCTGTGAGGCATTCCAGATGATTTGGACAGGTTGGGTGATTGGGCAGCTGCATGGCAAATGCAGTATAATGTGGATAAATGTGAGGTTATCCACTTCAATGGCAAACACAGGAAGACAGATTATTATCTGAACGGCAATAGATTGGGAAAAGGGGAAGTGCAACGACACCTGGGTGTCCTTGTGCACCAGTCGCTGAAGGTATGCATGCAGATGCATCAGGCGGTTAAGAAGGCAAAGTGTATGTTGGCCTTCATAGCGAGATGATTCGAGTACAGGAGCAAGGATGTCTTGCTGCAGTTAAACAGGGCCTTGGTGAGACCACACTTTTGGTATTGTGTGCAGTTTTCGTCGCCTTATCTGAGGAAGGATGTTCTTGCCATGGAGAGGGTGCAGCACCACATTCACCAGATTGACAACTGGGATGGCAGGAATGACGTTTGAGGAGTAATTGGGTCGATTAGGCTTATACTTGCCTGTGTTTCGAAGAATGTGAGGGGATCTCATTGAAATTTTAAAATCCTAAAAGGACTAGACAGACTAGATGCAGGAAGGATGTTCCTGATGGCGGCAGTGTCTAGAATCAGGCATCACAGTCTAAGGGTAAGGGGTAAGCCATTTATGGCAGAGATGCGGAGGAATTCCTTCACCCAGAGAGTGGTGAACCTATGGAATTCTATACCAATCAAAGCAGTTGAGGCCAATTCATTAAATATATTCAAGAAGGAGTTAGAAATATTTCTTCATTCTAAAGGGATCAAGGGATATGGGGAGAAAGCAGGGACAGGGTACTGAATTTGGATGATCAGCCATGATCTCATTAAATGGTGGAACAGGCTGGAGGGACCGAATTGCCTACAATTGCTCCCATCTTCTATGTTACTATTTTTCTATGTTAACTGGATCAGCCACATAAATCCTGTGGCAACAAGAGCAGGTCAGAGGCTAGGTATTCTGTGGCGCGTGTCTCACCTCCTGCCTAAATAAATCCATGCCACCATATACACGGCACAAGTAAAGAGTTTGATGGAATGCTCACCACTTGCCTGGATGATTGCTGCTCCAACAACACTCAAGAAACTCGACACTATCAAAGACCAAGCATTCTGCTTGATTGGCATCCCATCCACCACCCTAAACATTCACTCCCTCCACCACTGGTGTACCGTGGCTGCAGTGTGTACCATCTACAAGATGCACTGCAGCAACTCACCAAGGCTTCTTCAGCAGCACCTCCCAAACCCGCGACCTCTACCACCTAGAAGGACAAGAGCAGCAATCGCATGGGAACACCACCACCTACAGGTTCACCTCCAAGTCACAAAGGATTCTGACATGGAAATATAACGCTGATCCTGCTTCGTCGCTGGGTCAAAAACCTGGAAAACTCTCCTAAACTGCACTGTGGGAGTACCTTCAACACCTGGACTGCAGGGCTTTAGAAGGTGGCTCACCACCGGCTTCTCGAGGGCAATTATGGATGGGCAATAATTGCTGGCCATTCCAGGGACGCCCAAATCCCAGCAACGAATCCCAGCAGCGCTCCAATAGTACTATCTCACCGACAGTGCAGCACTCCCTCAGTACCACCCCTCTGACAGTGCAGCGCTCCCACAATACTGCCTCTCTGATAGAGCAGTGCCCCCTCAGTACCACCCCTCTGACAGTGCAGCGCTGCCTCCATACCAAAGACTGGTGTGGGAGAAATGGGTTTTGCTTCCTGTGACACTGGCACCAGTACTGGGACAGGAGGGAGCTGTTCTGTTGGGACGGACTTCACCTGGCCAGTGGTGGGACTGAAATCCTGGCGAATCATATAACCAGGGCTGTAGAAAGGGCTTTAAACTAATTTGTGGGGGGGAGGTTTCTAGAGAGCAAATAATAAAAATGACAATGGAGAAGGTCATAGACCTAGGTAGCAGTGGGGGAATTAAAAACCAGAGAGTGTCAGGAAGGGACAGAAGGTATGGAGTTAAAGGTTAAGTAGTAAAAGGGGAAAAAGCAGAACTAAGTGTCACAAAACATATTTGAAAGTTCTTTATCTGAATGCACGTAGCATTCGTAACAAAATGGACGAGTTGACGGCACAAATAACTACATATGGGTATGATCTTGTGGTCATTACAGAAACATGGCTGCAGGGTGACCATGACTGGGAATTACACATACGAGGGTATTTAACAATCAGGAAGGACAGGCAGGAAGGTAGGGGTGGTGGGGTGGCTATGTTAATAAAGGAAGGAATCATTGCAATACAGAGAAATGATGTTGGCTCAAAGGATCAGGATAATGAAACAGTTTGGGTGGAGATAAGGAATAACAAGGGGAAAAAACACTAGTGGGCATAGTCTATAGGCCTCCTAACAGTTGCAACTCTGTTGGACGGAGTATTAATCAGGAAATAGTTGGGGCTTGTAATAAGGGAACAGCTATAATTATGGGGGATTTTAACTTTCATATTAACTGGACAAATCAAATTGGGCAGGCTAGCCTTGAGGAAGAGTTCATTGAGTGTATTAGGGATGGGTTTCTTGAGCAGTATGTAACTGAACCGACCAGGGGGCAGGCGATATTAGATCTGGTCCTGTGTAATGAGACAGGATTAATAAAGAATGTCCTAGTAAAGGATCCCCTTGGAACGAGTGACCATAATTCCATATTCAATTAGTGGGTGAGAAGGTTGGATCTCAAACAAAAGTACTGAGCTTGAATAAAGGAGACTATGAAGGTATGAGAGCGGAATTGATTAGAGTGGACTGGGAAAATAGATTAAAGGGTAAGATGGTACATGATCAGTGGTGTACATTCATGGAGTTATTTTACAACTTTCAAAAAATATATATTCCACTGAGGAAAAAAGGGTGTAAAAGAAAAGACAGCCATCCGTGGCTAAGTAAAGTAATAAAGGATAGTATCCGGCTAAAAAGAAGGGCATATAAGGTAGCCAAATCTAGTGGGAGGATAGAAGATTGGGAAGACTTTAAAAGACAGCAAAAAATAACTAAAAGATTGATTAAGAAAGGGAAAATAGATTATGAAAGTAAATTAGCTAAAAATATAAAAACAGATAGCAAGAGTTTCTATAGTTATATAAAAAGAAAAAGGGTGGCTAAAGTAAATGTGGGTCCCTTAGAGGATGAGACCGGGAAGTTAATGGTGGGAAACATGGAGATGGCAAAAACGCTGAACAAAAGTTTTGTATCAGTCTTTACAGTAGAGGACACTAAGAATATCCCACCACTGGGCAAACAGGGGGCTCTAGGGGAGGAGGAGCTAAATATGATTAAAATCACTAAGGAAGTGGTACTCGGTAAAATAATGGGACTTAAGGCGGAAACATCCCCTGGACCTGATGGCTTACATCCTAGGGTCTTGAGGTAAGTGGCGGTAGGGATTGTGGATGCATTGGTAATAATTATCCAAAACTCCCTGGAATCAGCAAAGGTCCTGGCAGATTGGAAAACTGCTAATGTAACACCCTTATTAAAAAAGGGCAGTAGACAGAAGGCTGGAAACTATAGACCAGTTAGCCTAACATCTGTGGTTGGTAAAATTTTAGAGTCGATTTTTAAGAAGACAGTAAGGGGACATTTGGATAAACATAATTTAATAGGACAAAGTCAGCATGGTTTTACGAAGGGGAAGTCATGTTTGACAAATTTGCTTGAGTTCTTTGAGGACGTAGCATATATGGTGGATAAAGGAGAACTAGTGGACGTAGTGTATTTAGACTTCCAAAAGCCATTTGACAAGGTGCCACACAAAAGATTATTGCTCAAGATAAAAAATCACGGGATTGGGTGTAATATTCTGGCATGGGAGGAGGATTGGCTATCTAATAGAAAGCAGAGAGTTGGGATCAATTGTTCATTCTCAAACTGGCAATCAGTAACTAGTGATGTTCCGCTGGGGTCAGTGCTGGGTCCCCAACTCTTTACAATCTATATTAATGATTTGGAGGAAGGGACCGTGTGTAACATATCAAAGTTTGCAGATGATACAAAGATGGGAGGGAAAGTAGCGAGTGAGGAGGACATAAAAAACCTGCAAAGGGACATACACAGGCTAAGTAAGTGGGCAGAGGTTTGGCTGATGGAATACAATACTGGAAAGTGTGAGGTTATGCATTTTGGCAGGAAAAATCATAGAGCAAGTTATTATCTTAATGGCAAGAAACTGGAAAGTACTGCAGTACAAAGGGATATGGGGGTCTTGGTGCACGAAACAAAAAAAGTTAGTATGCCGGTGCAGCAGGTGATCAAGAAGGCCAATGGAATGTTGGCATTTATTGCTGGATGGAATATAAAAACAGGGAGGTATTGCTGCAGTTGTACAAGGTATTGGTGAGACCACACCTGGAATACTGCATACAGTTTTGGTGTCCATACTTAAGAAAAGACATACTTGCTCTCGAGGCAAGTTCAAAGAAGTTTCACTGGGTTAATCCCGGGGGTAGAAACATAGAGATAGGAACAGGAGTAGGCCATTCGGCCCTTCGAGCCTGCTCCGCCATTCAATGAGATCATGGCTGATCTTCATCTGAGATCTTAGCTGATCTTACCAGTTCAGTACCCCGTCCCCGCCTTTTCTCCGTAACCCTTAATCCCCTTAGCCTTCAGAAATATATCCAATTCTCTCTTGAAAATATTTATTGAATTAGCCTTCACAGCCCTCTGTGGCAGGGAATTCCACAGGCTCACCACTCTTTGAGTGAAGAAATTCTTCCTCATCTCTGTTTTAAATGATTTGCCCGCTATTTTTAGACTGTGGCCCCTGGTTCTGTGCTCCCCTGCCATTGGAAACATTCTCTCTGAATTCAGCCTGTCCAGGCCTGCCATAATTTTATATGTTTCGATGAGATCCCCTCTCAATCTTCTAAACTCCAGTGAGTACAAGCCCAAACTATTCAATCTCTCCTCGTAGGTCATTCCCGCCATTCCAGGTATCAGCCTGGTGAATCGCCACTGCACTCTTTCCATGGCAAGAACATCCTTCCGCAGATGGGGCGAACAAAACTGTACACAATACTCCAGATGCGGTCTCACCAGCACCTTGTACAGCTGTAGTAAGGTATCCCTATTCCTATACTCGAACCCCCTTGATATGAAGGCCAACATACCATTTGCCTTCTTAATCGCCTGTTGCACCTGCATGCTCTCCTTCAGTGACTGGTGCACAAGAACACCCAGGTCCCTCTGCACTTCCCCATCTCCCAATCTATTGCCATTTAGATAATAATCTACCCTCCTGTTTTTGCCCCCAAAGTGGATAACCTCGCATTTATCCACATTATAGTGCATCTGCCACGTATCCGCCCATTCTCCCAACCTGTCCAAATCGCACTGTAGCCTCCTGACATCCTCATCAGAGCCCACCCCTCCTCCTAGTTTAGTGTCGTCAGCGAATTTGGAAATATTGCATCCAATTCCCTGATCCAGATCATTTATATATATTGTGAACAGCTGGGGTCCCAGGACAGATCCTTGCGGCACCCCGCTGGTCACTGCCTGCCACTCCGAAAACGAGCCGTTTATTCCAACTCTCTGTTTTCTATCCGCCAGCCAGTTCTCTATCCACGTTAATACTTTGCCCCCAATCCCATGAGCCTTAATTTTGCATGATAATCTTTTGTGTGGAACCTTATCGAAGGCTTTCTGGAAGTCAAGGTACACCACATCCACTGGCTCTCCCCCATCCATTTTACCAGTTACTTCCTCAAAAAATTCCAGCAGATTAGTCAAACACGATTTACCCTTTGTAAATCCATGTTGACTCTGTCCGATCCTTTCCCCATTTGTCAAGTGCTCCGCTATTTTATCCTTAATAATGGACTCTAGCATTTTGCCCACAACCGATGTAAGGCTTACTGGTCTATAATTCCCTGCTTTCTCTCTACCCCCCTTTTTAAATATTGGGGTAACATTAGCTACCCTCCAATCCACGGGTACTGTTCCCGAGTCAATGGAGTTCCGGAAGATGATCCTTAGAGCATCTGCTATCTCCAGGGCCACCTCCTTAAGTACCCTAGGATGTAGTTTATCAGGCCCCGGGGATTTGTCGGCCTTCAGTCCCCTCAACTTACCCAACACCATATCCCTAGAGATACTAATTTCTGTCAGCTCCTCCCTCTCATTAGTCCCTATGTTTGCCGATATTCCTGGGAGGTTATTTGTGTCCTCCTTTGTGAATACAGAACCAAAGTATGAGTTTAATTGGTCTGCCATTTCCTTATTCTCCATTATATATTCTCCCGAATCGGACTGCAAGGGACCGACTTGGGATTTTACCAGTCTTTTCCTCCTGATATACCGATAAAAGCTTTTGCAGTCTGTCTTTATGTTTGCTGCAAGTTTACTTTCGTATTCTATTTTCCCCTTCCTGATTAATCCCTTTGTCCTCTTTTGCTGTATCCTGTACTGCCCCCAATCTTCCGGTCTGGTGCTTTTTTTTGCCAGTTGATATGCCCTTTTTTTTTATTTTATGCTGTCCCTAATTTCCCTCGTTATCCACGGTTGAGCCACCTTTTTAGGTTTATTTTTATGCCAAACCGGTATAAACATGTTCTGGAATTCTTCCATTCTATCTTTGAATGCTTGCCATTGTCTATCCACTGTCAATCCCCCCAGAAACACCACCCAATCAATCTTACCCAATTCCCGTCTCATACCCTCGTAATTCCCTTTATTTAAGTTCTGGACCTTAGTCTCTGATTCAATTTCCTCACTCTCCATCTCGACTGAGAGCTCGATCATATTATGATCGCTCTGACCCAAGGGGCCTCGTACAAGAAGATTGTTGATAAGTCCCTTCTCATTGCACAATACCCAGTCTAAAATGGCCTGATCTCGAGTCGGCTCCTCGACATATTGGTCCAGATAACCGTCCCGAAAACATTCCAGGAATTCCTCCTCCTCAGAATTTTTACTAATTTGGGTAGTCCAATCAATATGTAAATTAAAGTCACCCATGATGACAGCTGTGCTCTTATCGCACGCTTCTCTAATTTCCCTTTTTATGCCTTCCCTCACCTCCATATTACTATTTGGAGGCCTATATATCACACCCACTAACGTTTTCCTCCCCTTGCTATTTCTCATTTCTACCCATACAGATTCCGTTTCATCCGAGTTAATATCCTTCCTTTCCATTGCATTAATCCCCTCCTTTACCAGCAATGCTACCCCACCTCCCCTAACTTTTTGCCGATCCTTCCTAAATATTGTATATCCCTGGATGTTAAGTTCCCAGCCTTGCCCACCCTGCAGCCACGTTTCTGTAATCCCAATCAAATCATACTTGTTTACCTCTATTTCCACAACTAATTCATCCAACTTGTTCCTAATGCTTCTAGCATTAAGATACAAAGCCTTCAGGCTTGCTTTTTTCACACTCTCATTATGAATTAGTTTGGCCCTTTGTGTTTCTCTCCTTTGCTTATTGCTTCTCACCTTTCTACCATCTATTTCTGACTTCATATGACTTCCCTCTTTTCCACTATCTAGGTTCCCATCCCCCTGCCAAATTAGTTTAAATCCTCCCGAACCGCCCTAGAAAATATTACCCCGAGGACATCGGCTCCCTCACAGCTCAGGTGTAGACCGTCCCCTTGGTACAGGTCACTCCTCCCCAAGAACTGGTTCCAATGCCTCAAGAATTTAAATCCCTCTCCCTTGCACCACTGCTCAAGCCACGTATTTAGCTTATCTATCTTACTCTCTCTAAACTTATTAGCTCGTGGCACTGGTAGCAATCCAGAGATTACTACCTTTGAGGTCCTACTTTTCAATTTAGCTCCTAACTCCCTAAATTCAGCTTGTAGGACCTCCTCCCTCTTTTTACCTACATCGTTGGTACCTACATGTACCACGACAACTGGCTGATCCCCCTCCCCCTTCAGAATGCTCTGCACCCGCTCCGAGACATCCTTGACCCTTGCACCAGGGAGGCAACATACCATCTTGGAGTCTCGGTCTCGGCCACAGAAACTCCTATCTATCCCCCTTACAATTGAATCCCCTATCACTATAGCCCTATCCCTCTTTTTCCCACCCTTCTGTGCAGCAGAGCCAGTCATGGTGCCCTGAACCTGGCTGCTGGTGCCTTCCCCTGATAAGTCATCTCCCCCAACAGTACCCAAAACGGTAAACCTGTTTTGGAGGGAGATGACCGCAGGTGACTCCTGCACTACCTTCCTGCCTTTACCCTGCCTTTTGGTCACCCATTTACTGTCTGAGCTAGCCTTTACCTGCGGTGTGACCAACTCACTGAATGTGCTATCCACAACATCCTCAGCATCGCGTATGCTCCAGAGTGAGTCCATTCGCAGCTCCAGCGCCGCCATGCGGTCTGCTAGGAGCTGCAGCTGGACACACTTCCTGCACACATAGTTGTCAGGGACAGTGTCCCTGATTTCCCACATGGCACATGTGAGGGGGTTGACATATGAGGAGAGGTTGAGTAGATTGGGACTCTACTCATTGGAGTTCAGAAGAATGAGAGACGATCTTATTGAAACATAAAAGATTGTGAAGGGGCTTGATCAGGTGGATGCGGTGAGGATGTTCCCAATGATGGGTGAAACTAGAACTAGGGGGCATAATCTTAGAATAAGGGGCTGCTCATTCAAAACTGAGATGAGGAGAAACTTCTTCACTCAGAGGGTGGTAGGTCTGTGGAATTTGCTGCCCCAGAGAGCTGTGGAAGCTACATCATTAAATAAATTTAAAACAGATATAGACAGTTTCCTAGAAGTAAGGGGAATTAGAGGTTACGGGCAGCGGGCAGGAAATCGGACATTAGGCTAGGTTCGGATCGGTCATGGCCCTGTGGGTGGCGGAGCGGGCCCAGGGGCCGTGTAGCCTGGTCCTGCTCCTACATCTTGTGTTCTAATTCTGTGTCAGATTTCAGGAGATGGTTCTATTCACAGGGATTAGTGGAGACCTCGGGAACAGGCTGCCAGCTAGGAGTCCTTCAAGAGTAAATTGGGCCTGTTTCTGGCTGGGGTGGAGATCACCTCTTACAGAAGGTAAGTACTGTAGGAAATACAGGGACAGAGCGATCTCCTGGACGAGTTTCGATCGCCTAGATGGGTCGGAGAGGAATTTCCCAGATTTTTTCTTCCAAATTGGCACATTGGGTTTTTTATCTGGTTTTTTGCCTCTCCCGGGAGATCACATGGGTTCGGGTGGGATGGAGAGTGAAAGTAGATTTGAGGTTAGGTTCAGATCAGCCATGATCTTATTGAATGGCGGAGCAGGCTCGAGGGGCCGATTGGCCTACTCCTGCTCCTATTTCTTATGTTCTTATGTTTAACTTTTGGCAGCGCAGTGCTCCTACAGAACTGCCGCTTCGACAGTGCCACGCTCCCTCAGTACTGCCCCACTGACAGTCGGGCACTCCCTCAGTACCACCTTCCGACAGTGCAGCGCCCCCTCAGTGCTGCCCCTCTGAGAGTGCAGCATTCCGTCAGTACTGCTCATTCAACAGTGCAGCACTCGCCATGTACTGCCCATCTGAAGTATAGCGCTCATTCTGTACTACCCCTCTGACAGTGCTGTGTTACCCAGTACTGCTCCTCCGACAGTGCAGCGCTCCCTCAGTACTGACTCTCCGACAGTGCTGTGTTCCACAGTACTGGTCCTCCGACAGTGCAGTGCTCCCTCAGTGCTGCCCCTGTGACAGTGCAGCGCTCCCTCATTACTGGCCCGGTGGACTTTTATCCCTGGATTTTGTGGCCAAAACCACGACCTTCTAACTCAGAGGCAAGAGGGAGAGTGTGCTACCCACTGAGTTCTGTCTGACAAACACCGTATAATATGGAACAATATAACACAGCTCTCCACAACCAAGTTTTGTACAGTGTTAAGCGCAGTGTAACATGCTATAGCGCTCTGCACTATAGGAACGTACAGTGCAGCACAGAATAGCGGTAGAAATGTTAAAGTGCAGAGCTTGAACATTCACTGGTCCAAAATAGGCCACGCCAACACGGGGTAAGTAAAGTGCAGAACAGTCATTCTGGCCTGGTTTAATCTGCAGCAGTACAGTTCAATAACCTGCAGGCCGGTCAGTCTGCCGGGTGCAGGAACAGTGAAACAAAGGCATCAGGATTTTTTTATCTTTGAAAGCTTCTTCTGTGCTGTTCAAGGCGAGGTATGTCGATGCTGGGAAAGGAATAAACCCAACTCTATACCCAGTGTTAGCACTGAGTGCTCCCAGGGCACGGGTTAGATACAGTAAAGAGCCACCACTACAATGCCGCGACAGCAAGTCCCCCACATTATATCCTGTGTCAGCATCAAGCTCTCCAAGAGCAGGTACACCATGGGTTATATGCAGCGTAGAGCTCCCTCTACATTACCCTGACAGTGTCCAGCACTTTATACCCAGTGCCAGCATTAAGCGCTCCCAGGGCAGGCACAGCACGGGTTAGATACAGTTTAGATTTCCTACTATATTACACAGAGTAAAGTGTAGTTAAAGGCACAGGCCACCAGGGCCAGAGGTGCAAATCCTCTATCCGGGGTGGGTTTTGGGGAGAGGGTGGGGTTTGGGGAGATGCGTTGACTGAAGTCTCCCCCCCACCCGTCCGAATGCGATTTATTCGGGCAGCGTGGAAAGTCTTTGATCAGTTTGAAAAATGCTCATGTCTTTAACCTTTTCCGCTTCGCACTTTGATCCCAGGCGGTCAGTCAAAGTTGCAGTTCGGTCGTGAGATACAGGCCAGATCAGTTCATCGCCCCTCCCCTCCCCCCACCAGAACAACATGAGAGGACGGGGATAGGAGAATGGGCGAGGATGACAGGGCCGCATTCGCCCCCCGCACCCCCACCACGCTCTAGATAGTCTGCCCTCTCAGATTGGGGCCGGGCACCATTGAACGGATGAGGGGATGTAGCGAAAGTCAGCCTCCACAGAGTGGGACAGGAGTCATGTATAGGCCGCAGCGTGTGGTTTGGGTGGAAACGGCAGATTCCGTTCCCTTGAACAACAAATCAGACAGGATCTAAATAAATGATGGAACAGGTTCGAGTGGCTGAATTGGCCTCCGCCTGTTCCTGTGCAACGGGCTTGCGGGGCTGAATGGCCACCTCCTGTTCCTGTGCAATGGGTTCAGGAAGCTAATTGGCCTCCTATTGCAGTGCAACAGGCTCCAGGGATTGAATGGCTACCTGTTCCTGTGTAACAGGCTTGCGGGGCTGAATGGGCCTACTCCTGTTCCTGTGCAGCGGGCTCAAAGTAGCTGAATGGGCCTACTCCTTTTACTGTGTAACGGGCTCGAGGGGCTGAATGTCCTCCTGTTCCTGGGTAACAGGCTCGAGGAGCTGATTGGCCTCCTCCTGTTCCAGTGTAACAGGCTCGAGGAACTGAATGTCCTCCTCCTGTTCCTGTGTAGCAGGCTCGATGGGATGAATGGCCTCTTTCTGATCCAGTGTAACATGCTCGAGGGGGGGCTAAGTGGCCTCCTCCTGCTCCTGTGTAATGGTCTTGTGGGGGGCTGAATGGCCTCCTGCTGATTCTGTGTCACATGCTGGAGGGGCTGAATTCCTCCTCCTGTTCCTGCGTAACGGGCTCCAGGAGGTGAATTCGCCTCCTCCTGTTCCTGTGTAATGGGCTGGAGGAGCTGAATGGGCCTACTCTTATTCGAATGCATCAGGCTCGAGGGGCAAAATGGGCCTGCTCCTGTTCCTGTGTAATGGGCTCGAGGGTCTGAATGGGCTTCCTGCTCTTCCTGTGTAACAGTTTCATCACATGGACTGCAGCGGTTCAAGAAGTGCGCTCACCACCACCTTCTCAAGATCAATTAGGGATGGGTAATAAATGCTGGTCTTGCCAGTGATGCCAAGAATGATTTTTTGAAAATCACACTTTAGTTCTCGGCTGGAGTAATGCATCCCACTTCTGGGCGCCACCCTCAGGAAGGATGTCAAGGCCTTGGAGCTGGTGGTGAAGAGATACCAGAATGGTGCCAGGAATGAGGGATTTTAGTCATGTGGAGAGACTGGAGAAGCTGAGATTGTTCTCCTTAGAGCAGAGATGGTTAAGAGGAAATTTAATAGAGGCGTTCAAAATCATAAAGGGATTTGATAGAATAAATAAGGAGCAACTCTGTCCACTGGCTGGAGGTTCGGTAACCAGAGGACACAGATTTATGATATTTGTGAAAAGAACGAGAGGGGAGTTTAGGAGAATCATTTTACGCAGCGAGTTGTTATGATCGGGGATGCACTGCCTGAAGGGGCAGTGTAAACAGATTCAACAGCAACTTTCAAAAGGGAATTGGATAAATATTTGCCGGGCCATGGGGAAAGAGCAAGCATTAGGGAGTGGGAATAATTGGATAACTCTACCAAAGAGCCAGCATTGGCTTGATGGGCTGAATGGCCACCATCTGTGCAGTATCATTCTAGGATTCAAATGGTAATGAAAGATTGAACAGGCTGGGCTCTTTCCTCAAAAAGAAAGGATGATGCGGGGTAACCTGATGGAGGTCTTTATGTTTATGAAAGGTTTTGATGGGGAAGACGTAGAGAGGCTTTTAACACTTGTAGAACTAGGGGCAATCAATATAAGATAGTCCTTAATACTGCCTATAGGGAATTCAGGAGAAACATCATCAGCCAGAGAGTGGTGACAATATAAAGCATAACATTGTATACTTGCTTTCATTGACAAGCCCCCCACCCCTATCTCTGTAACTTCCCCTAGTACCTGCAACCCTCTCTTTCTCTGTAATCTCATCTAGCCCTGCAACCCTCCCTATCTCTGTAATCACCTCCAGCCCATTCAACACTCATACATAGATACATAGAAGATAGGAGCAGGAGTAGGCCATTCGGCCCTTCGAACCTGCTCTGCCATTCAATGAGATCATGGCTGATCATCCAAATTCAGTACCCGGTCCCTGCCTTCTCCCCATATCCCTTGATCCCTTTAGCCTTAAGAAATATATCCAACTCTTTCTTGAATATACTTAATGAACTGGCCTCCACCGCCCTCTGTGGCAGAGAATTCCACAGGTTCACCACTCTCTGGGTGAAGAAATTCCTCCTCATTTCAGTCCTAAATGGCTTACCCCTTATCCTTAGACTATGACCCCTGGTTCTGGACTCCCCGGCCATCAGAAACATCCTTCCTGCATCTAGTCTGTCCAGGCCTGACAGAATTTTATAGGTTTCGATGAGATCCCCTCTCAATCTTCTAAACTCCAGTGAGTATAAGCCCAATCGACACAATCTCTCCTCATACGTCATTCCTGCCATCCCAGGTATCAGCCTGGTGAATCTTCGCTGCACTCCTTCCATGGCAAGAACGTCCTTCCTCAGGTAAGGCGACCAAAACTGCACACAATACTCAAGGTGTGGTCTCACCAAGGCCCTGTACAACTGCAGCAAGACATCCTTGTTCTTGTACTCGAACCCTCTTGCTACGAAGGCCAACATACCATTTGCCTTCTTAACCGCATGCTGCACCTGCATGCTTACCTTCAGCGACTGGTGTACAAGAACACCCAGGTCTCTTTGCACTTCCCTTTCTCCCAATCTATTACCATTCAAATAATAATCTGCCTTCCTATTTTTGCCACCAAAGTGGATAACCTCACATTTATCCACATTATAGTGCATTTGCCATGTTTCTGCCCAATCACCCAACCTGTCCAAATCGTGCTGGAGTTTCACGACATCCTCCTCACAGCATACCCTCCCCCCCCCCACATACACTCCTTATCTCTATAACATCCCCCAGCCCCTACAGCCCTCCCTATCTCTGTAACCTGCTCCAGCCCTAGAACCCCCCTCCCATCTCTGTACACTCCTCCAAACCCGTATCGCAGTACCCTCCTCCAGCCCCACAAACATCTCCATCTCTGTAACCTCCTCCAGCACTACAACAATCACCATATCTGTAACCTCCTCCAGCCCAACAACCCTCCCTGTATCTGTAACATTCTCCAGCACCTACAACACTCCCTGTCTCTGTAACCTCCACCTCTTACAACCCTCCCTATCTCCGTAAACTCCTCCAGCCCCTACCATCCTCCCGATCTCTGTAACATCCTCCAGCCCTTAGAACACCCCCATCTCCGTAATCTGCACCTGCCCTGCAACCCTCACCATCTCTGCAACCTCCTCCAGTGCTACATCTCTCCCTATCACAATAAATTCCCCTGTTCCCCAGAACCCTTGCTCTCTCGCTAACCTCCACCAGCCCTACAACCCTTCCTATCTCTGTAACATCCTCCAGCCCCTACAACCCTATCTCTCTAACCTCCTCCAGCCCAGCAACCCTTCCTAACGCTGTAACCTCCACCAGACCCGACCGCCCTCCCTATCTCTCTAGCCTCCTTCAGCTCTACAACCTTCCCTATCTCGGTAACTTCCTCCAGTCCTGGAACAACCCTATCTCTGCAAACTCCTCCAGCCCCTACAACTCTCCTTATCTCTGTAAGCTCCGCTGGAGCCTAGGACCCTTGCTCTCTCTGTAAACTCCTCCAGCCCTAGAGCTCTCCCTTCCTCCAGAACCGCCTCAAGCCCTTACATTCCTCCCTATCTCTGTCACCTCCTCCATCGCCTAGAAAACTCGCTATCTCTGTAACCTCCTCCAGCTCTACAGACCTGCCCATCTCTGTAATCGCCTCCAGCCCCCCAAATCTCATTATCTCTGTAAGCTCGTCCAGCCCTACCAACCTCCCTATCTGTGTAACATCCTCCAGCCGTGCAACCTTACCTTTCTCTGTAACATCCTCCAGCCCTTATTACATTCCCTAGCTCTGCAACCTCCTCCAGCAACTACAACACTCCATATCTCTGTAACCTCCTCCAGCCCTACAAAACTCTCCATCTCTGTAACCTCCTGAAGCCCCACAACCCTCCCTAGCTCTGTATCCTCTGCCTATCCCCAGAACCATTGCTATTTCATTAAACTCCTCCAGACCTACAAATCTCCCTATCTCTGTAATCACCTCCAGCCATACAACCCTCCCTATCTCTGTAAATTCCTCCAGCCCTACAACCCTTCCTAACTCTCTAAGATCCTCCAGCCCTACAACCCTATCTGTAACCTCCTCCAGCCCAACAACCCTCCCTATCTCTGTAACCTCCTCCAGAACCTACAACACTCCCTATCACTGTAACGTCCTCCATCCCCTACAAACCTCCTTATCTCTGTAACCTCCTCCAGCCCCTACAACCCTCCCTAACTCTGTATCCTCCTCCAGCCCCTACAACCCTCCCTATCTCTGTAACCTCCTCCAGCCCCTACAAACCTCCCTATCTCTGTAACCTCCTCCAGCCCCTACAACCCTCCCTATCTCTGTAACCTCCTCCAGCCCCCTACAACCCTCCCTATCTCTGTAACATCCTCCAGCCCCTACACCCCTCCCTATCTCTGTAACCTCCTCCAGCCCCTACAACCCTCCCTATCTCTGTAACCACCTCCAGCCCCTACAAACCTCCCTATCTCTGTAACCTCCTCCAGCCCCTACAACCCTCCCTATCTCTGTAACCTCCTCCAGCCCCCTACAACCCTCCTTATCTCTGTAACATCCTCCGGCCCCTACACCCCTCCCTATCTCTGTAACCTCCTCCAGCCCCTACAACCCTCCCTATCTCTGTAACGTCCTCCAGCCCCTACAACCCTCCCTATCTCTGTAACCTCCTCCAGCCCCCTACAGCCCTCACTATCTCTGTAACCTCCTCCAGCCCCCTACAACCCTCCCTATCTCTGTAACCTCCTCCAGCCCCTACAACCCTCCCTATCTCTGTAACCTCCTCCAGCCCCTACAACCCTCCCTATCTCTGTAACCTCCTCCAGCCCCTACAACACTCCCTATCTCTGTAACCTCCTCCATCCCCTACAAACCTCCCTATCTCTGTAACCTCCTCCAGCCCCTACAACCCTCCCTTTCTCTGTAAACTCCTTCAGCACTACAACCCTCCCTAACTCTGTAACTTCTTCCACACTTCATCCCTCCCTATCTCGGAAAATTCCTCCAGCCCTATAATCCTCCTTATCTATGTAACAGCACTTACTATCTCTAACATCCTCCAGCCCCTACAATCATCACAATATCTGCGCGCCTTCAATTCTGGCCATTTGCGCATCCCCGATTTTCAGGTGCCTCGGCACTGAGCTCTGGAAATCCCTCCGTAACCCTCTCTGCTTCTCTACCAACCTCTGCTACATTAAGACGCTTCTTGAAACCTACGCCTTTCAGCAAGGTTTGGGTCACCTGTCCCAATATCTCATGTGCCAAGTTATCAAATTTTGTTTGATAATCGCTCCTGTGCAGCGCCTTGGGACGCTTTACCTTTTCAAAGGCGCTAAATAAATGCAAGCTGTTATGTTGTTATTATCATTTACTTACATTTATTCATTCATGGGATGTGGGATGTAATATATTGGCTAACTAACAGAAAACAGAGAGTCTTTATAAATACAGCATTTTCCGGTTGGCAATCAGTAACAGTTCACTAGGTGGATTCGTGGGATGAAGGGATTGACGTATGACAAAGGTTGAGCAGGTTGGGCCTATGCTCATTGGAGTTTAGAACAATGAGAGGTAGTCTTACTGAAACATATAGGATTCTGAGGGGGGTTGACAGGCTGGATTCTGAAAAGATGTTTCCCCTAGCGGGGGTATCTAGAACTAAGGGGCGTAGTTTCATAATAAGGGTCCACAATTTAAGTCGGAAATGAGGAGGAATTTCTTCTCTCAGAGGCTCGTGAATCTTTGGAATTCTCTAACACAGAGAGCGTGGAGGCGGTGTCCTTGAATATAGTCTCTGTTATGGCCTTGGCTAATGCTCTTTTAGGGTCCGATTCATGCGTTCTACCATCCCCGAACTCTGGGGATGGTAGGGTGTGGGCAATTTCTGTTTTATCGCCGTTAGTTGGCACACTGCCTTTACCACTTGCCCCGTGAAATGTGTTCCCCTGTCTGAATCTATCTGCAAAGAAACTTCCCATCTTGGGATGATTTCTTTAGCTAATATCTGCGCTACGGTAATAGCTGAGCAGACTCGGGTAGCAAAAGCCTCCAGCCATTGTGTAAATTGGTCAATAATTGGAAAGCAATATTTTTTTGCCCGACTGGGGGTGGTGTTGGTGGTAAGGGTCCTGTAAAGTCTATCTGTATTTGTTCCCAGTCCTGAACTTCCCCCTCTCGGTTATCTTTGTGAAATTCTATAATGTTAACTCCCTCTGGTCATATGGCGACCACTGCCACCTGACACATGGGTGCATCTTGCGATGCTCTAATTGACGCTAAATCAGTATTTCTGTTGCATATTTGTAGGGGATCGCATCCCTTCTGATGAGCTTTCACCTTAATTACTGCTGCTTGTTGAGGCAGTTTTACTGCTTCCATTAACACCTTTACTACTTTCACATGCTGTACCACTCCTCCACTTGAGGTGATGAACACTCTCCTACTCCAGGCTGTAATATTGTCATGTACCACTCCAAAGGCATATCTACTGTCCGTATATATATATTTGCTCTCCGGCCCTCAGTTAGTTTCAGGGCCTGTGAGCGCTATCAATTCTGCTACTTGGGCTGATATTTGGGGAGGGCTAACAAAGAAAGGGAATACACATTAAATGGTATGATATTGAGTAGTGCAGAGGAACAAAGGGACCATGGAGACCATGTCCACGGATCATAGAAACATAGACACATAAAAGATAGGAGCAGGAGTAGGCCATTGGGCCCCTCGAGTCAACGCCGCCATTCAATGATATCACGGCTGATCATCCAAAGCCAGTACACTGTCCCTGCCTTCTCCCCATATCCCTTGATCCCTTTAACCTTAAGTAATATATCTAACTCCTTCTTGAATATATTTAATGAATTGGCCTCCACTGCCTTCTGTAGTAGAGAATTCCACAGGTTCACTAGTCTCTGGGTGATGTAATTCCTCCTCATCTCTTTCGTAAATGGCTTACCCCTTATCCATAGACTGTGACCCCTGGTTCTGGACTCCCTGGCCATCAGGAACATCCTTCCTGCATCTAGTCTGTCCAGTCATGTTAGAATGTTATAAGATTCAATGAGATCCCCTCTCATTCTTCTAAACTCCAGCGAGTATAAACCCAGTCAACACGATCTCTCCTCATACATTATTCCTGCCATCCCAGGTATCAGTCTGGTGAATCTTCCCTGAACTCCCTCCATGGCAAGAGCATCCTTCCTCAGATAAGGTGACCAAAACTGCACACAATACTCAAGATGTGGTCGCACCAACCCCCTGTACAACTGCAGCAAGACATCCTTGTTCATGTACTCGAACCCTCTCACTACGAATGCCAACATACCATTTGCCTTCTTAACCACCTGCTACACCTGCATGCTTACCTTCTGCGACTGGTGCACAAGGACATCCAGGGCTCGTTGCACTTCCCCTTCTCCCAATCTAATGCCATTCAGATAATAATCTGCCTTCCTCTTCCGATAACCTTGCATTTATCCACATTACTGTATACTGCATCGACCATGCTTCTGCCCAATCACCCAACCTGCCTGAATCATACTGGAGTTTCTCGGCATCCTCCTCACAGCACACATGCGTACCCAGCGTTTTGTCGTCTGCAAACTTGGAGATATTACATCTGGCTCCCTCGTCTAGACAATTTATATATATTGTGAATAGCTGGGGTCATAGAGTCATAGAGTCATAGAGTTTTACAGCACAGAAAGAGGCCCTTCGGCCCATCGTGTCTGCGCCGCCCATCCCTCCCTGTCCAGTCTAATCCCATACGGTGGCATAGTGGTTAGCACTGTTGCCTCACAGCGCCAGGGACCCGGGTTCAAATCCGGTCTCGGGTGACTGTCTGTGTGGAGTTTGCACATTCTCCCCGTGTTTGCGTGGGTTTCCTCCGGGTGCTCCGGTTTCCTCCCACAGTCCAAAGATGTGCGGGTTAGGTTGATTGGCCATGATAAAAATTGGCCCTTAGTGTTAGGGGGGATTAAATACGTGGGGTTACGGGGTTACGGGGATAGGGCTTGGGTGGGATGGCTGTCGGTGTAGGGACCGGGTGCTAGGGTTTGGATGATCAGCCATGATCTCGTTGAATGGCGGAGCAGGCTCGAAGGGCCGAATGGCCTACTCCTGCTCCTATCTTCTATGTTTCTATGTTTCTATGTTATAGAGCGTACCTACACGTGCGTTACATGAAAAGAAAGCTTACGATTCCAAAACGGTTGTAAGCATATTTATGTTTCGGCCGGACAAAAATTGCGCCTGCGGTATCCAAAAAACGTTCAAAATTCCACTCATCAGCACCTTATTATCCGCTCATTCGCGATAGAGTGACATCGAGGTCGACCAATCGTACGCCGGGTTCCTGGCGCGTGTGTGCGGGCCCTCCTACAGTCGAGTGATGGGACGATTGACCAATCCTATGCTTCGGTGACCTGACGGTCGACCAATCAGTGTGTGTGTGGGCGGGCCTTATCGTTCTGAACCGAGGTGAGTGTCAGCCATCTTGATTCCATTCTTTTTCCCGCTTTCTGCGTTTTTCTTTTCAAACCTACATTTCCAGCAAAATAAAATTGCTTTTATTAAATTGTTTTCAAAAAAACTTCATTCATTTGTAAATATTTTCTCTAACCTGAAGATTCTTTTTCCTACCTTTCCCCGTTTTTGTAAGGCCTCAGAACCTAGGCCTCAAAGCCTGGGCCTCTCCTGCCCAGCCACGCCCGAGCTAGGTAATTGTCCAACGGCTTCTGCTAAGCTCCCCCCCCCCACCCCGTCAGGTTACCCGGGGCAATGGCGTCAGCCACGAGGGTCACGGGACATACACAGGGGGCGGCGCAGCAGGAGCAGCTAAGACGCGGCGTCTCTCTCTGTTCCCCGCTCAGCTCGGGTGGGGGCGGGGCTCTCGGGAGTGCGGAACTCGGGCGGGGCTTGGAGAGCGGGAAGGGTTACCCCGGCAACTGCGCCCACCGGCCGTCTCTCACAGCTGCAACCGGCGGTCTTGCAGCCAGCTCGGGAGGGCGGGGCTCCAGAGAGCGGGAGGGTGGGGCTCCGGAGAGCGGGAGGCCGGTGCTGGGGAGGGCGGGGGGCGGGGCTCGCGACATCGGGGGCGGGGCTCGCGACATCGGGAGATCGGGGGACGGGAGATCAGGGGGGTGGGACATCGGGAAATCGGGGGCGGGACATCGGGAGATTGGGGGTGGGACATCGGGGGCGGGAGATCGGGGGGCGGGACATCGGGAGATCGTGGGGTGGGAGATCGGGGGCGGGACATTGG